>NC_056739.1:661151799-661191799 GCF_019279795.1 Protopterus annectens
AACGATCAGGGTTACATTTGAATAAGGTCAGGGATGAACTCTGCGTCATGTGGATGTGGAGCCTGTTCTATAGGGCGTGAATCATTACAGACACATATCAGTCTTGCCAACATGTTTGAATTATGTTGCAAGCAAAGCTTAAATCCTTGGATCTAGTATTTCTAGTGCTATTCATTTTTGGATATGAAAAGATTCATCAGAACTGGGTCTGAGGATGCCTTATATGCCAGACATAGATCGCCTTTCAGTAACTTATAGGAGACTGAATATAGAGAGACAGCCTTAAGCTGATCTGTGTAGAACAGTGTGTTACTACCCTGTATTCTCCTGGTGGCAAACCACTGTGAGCATTCCATCTCTTGCAAATGCACGTTCAGGTACATACCAAATGGGGTATTGTACTCAGTGATGGGTCTGATAAGAGCTGTGTACAGTAGTACTATAACTTCTTGGGACCTGAATGCCATACCCTTACTTCTAACTTAGCCAACATAGAATGGCTTTCTTAGTTTCTTGGCTATTTGTATATGTACCCAGATCCCTAACTACCGGTTTAACCATGGGGGTGTTTTTTTCAATGGAGTAATTGGCTATTCTAGATGTTTTCCCAAAGGGCCCTATAATGTACTTCTTGACATTGAGTTTTAAACCATGGCTTTGTAACCAGTCATTTGTGTGTGATAGGCCCTCTTGCAGTACGTTAAATGTTGTGGGGGGAATCTATAATCACTCCTTATTTACAGTAGTTTTTGAACTTGGTGAGTCAGAGGGCTTTGACATTGGCTTTGACTTCTGAGAAACAGAGACCAATCAGAAGCCGACCCAGCACTGATCTCTCAGTACTCCACTGGTGACTGTTCCCTTGGTGGAGGTGGTCTCACCGATCCTGACTTCTTGGGTCCTATCTGTAAGCCAACTGGCAATCTAGTGAGTTTTGTATGGATTTATGCCTAGTTCAGTAAGTTTGTCAACAATACCTGATTGGAGAATCATATCAAGCACTTTAGCTAGGTCAAGGTAGGCAGCATGCACAGTCTTGTCCTCTTCCATTGCATTGGACAGCATCTTGAAGAAGTCTACCAGGTTAAGTGGACAGGACCTTCCCTCAACAAAGACAAACTGGGATGGGTCCAGTATCTGTAGGTTTGCATATTAAACTTGTCAGACTGATGGGTCTGTAGTTTCTGGGGTCGGATCATGCTTGTGAAGAGGGATGACCATTGCAGCCTTCCATTTGCTTGGTATGAGGGTGTGGTTCTGAAAAGTCATGTTTTAAGCAACTTATGGAGCAACCTATAATATTGCTCTGGCTCACCGAAGCAGGGTTTTTGGCCTTGGCAAGGGCTGCAAAGACCTGATAGTTAGGGGATATTCCAGAAGGGATTTCACATGGTGTAGTGGGGGGGGGGGTTGAACTGAATTTGTCAGCCAACAGATTCTCTATGTCTTTCTCAGTGAAAGTGGTGCCATTTACCACCAATTAAGTACCCTGTTGTTTGTTAACTTGAAGGTTTTGAACATAGCTGAAGAAGGTCTTGTGGTTGTCCTTAGCCTGACCTTGTAGCTGACATCTTTGTACTTAATTAATCCTTTTAGTTTCTTGTTTAGTTTAATAAGTGAGCTCTAGTATTTATGAGAGCAGCTCTTTCAGATTGTGGCCATGACTTTTTCCTCTAGTGTGATTTGCTTTTGGTGTTTGTTATGGGATTACTTCTAGTAGGTACAACAGCCTCTATCCAACCATTCACAAGTTTTTATAGAGTATTTGTAAACAATTCTGCATCAGTTGCTGTGATCCTGGGGTTCAAGGAGCATTGAATTTTGATAAACTTTCACTCAGTAGGATAGTTTGCTTTAGAATAGTTGCTAAGTGTTACAGGTTTAGTTGAACATGACATGTAGGTGGGGGGTGCAACATTCCCAATACTGGTGAATATTAAGTTCAATATGATTGAAACTCTGGTTGGAATGGTCACAATCTGGTCCAGGGTATTTGTGTTAATAAGGTCCAGGAAACATTGTGCCTGTATATTACAGGAAGTGTATGTTTCTTAGTCTATAGAGGAGTAGTTAACGTTCTCCCTGAATTGGGTATTTGGTTAGATGGTGAGTGTCTTCAGTAGGAGGTCTAGATATGAATTAGGAGATTGTTGGAGCATAGATGGTGAACTATAGTTAGCCAGCATATGGTAAGGGACTTTATCTGTTGTGACTTTTATAAATTCCAGGGCATCATCCTGTTTAACCAACTTGGAGGTATACTTGTTGCTGATGTAGATCAAAACACACCTCCATCTTTACACCCTGTCTATGTTGCTGATGTTATAAATGTGTGAAAGGCACTGTAGCCATGCATTGCCTGAGTACTTTCTGTGTCTTTAAACCAAATCACTAATGGCACAAGTGTCTACATTCTTCACACTGAGGACAGCTTGTAGGGTGTGGACCTTGTTGTTGAGGCTCCTAGCATTGATCTGTAACACCTTAAAGTTCCTTTGAGACTTTTTTGCTATGTTTATCACTTTGGCATTGCTTAAATAAGGCTCTATGGGGGTGGATAAAGTTTTAGTTGATATCCAAAAGCCCAGGAGGGACAGGGGCAAACCATCATTGGCAAAGCAACGTGGTCTGTTAACCAAGTCCTTCCATGCTGACATATATTGAATCTCCTGGTATGACACCTGGAAATGAAGCCACTTGTTAAAATCCATCATTTTTTATTCATACTGTGACATCATCCTTGATGAAGGCATAATGCTGCTCAGTGCAAGACACATACCTATCTGTGACACATATTCTGAGAGATCCATAATCTCTCTTTTCTTATAGTCCAGTGAGGTACATCTGAGGTAATTTACACCCACATGGACTATGATAGTATCATATCGGTACCAGTGATACAGTGACCTGAGTATGTCTGTGATATTGTGGATCCCGGTTAGCCCAGCACAGTCAGAGTGGTCTCTACTATTTTAAACCAAGTCTCAGTAATTACACAGATGTCAATGATGTCCTCCAGGCGAGACAGGCTTATAGGGAGTGGAGTTTCTTGTTTTGGCTCCCAGCATAGATCAGTAACACCTTAATATTTTCCTTTGCTTGTTTCATTATGTTGGTAGGTTTATCAAGTTGGTGCTGCCTATAAAAGGCACTATGGCAGGGGACAACGTCTTTGCCAGTAATCAAAATCCCTAGAGGGGGCAGATGCAGACTGTCATGATGCAGACAGGGAATGGATGGTTCAGCAGAGTTGACTTCATTAATGAAACAATAACGTTTGGTGTGGAACATCCTCTTAGTTTGTTGGAACTGGAGTTTATTGTTAGCCTGGTTATAAATTAGCTTGTTAGCTGTACCCTAGTTGATGGGGGTGGGGGGTCATATCTATGGGACAAGGAAGTGCAACGAGAGGAAATCTATTTGTTTTTATGGCTCTGTGGCCTACCACGGAAAATTCAATGTTATCTGGTTTAAAGAGTAGGATTTGTAGGTGCTAGGTTACTGATTTGTCAAGTTTCACAAAACTAATAATTAAAAGGATTTTTTAAAAGGAAAATTGCCCATTTTAGCTGCATTAAGGGTGTGATAGAACTGGGTTGTACATGTAGCATTTGTCTGAATGTTACCTTTGATTCCTTTCAGATGGTATTTAGTGATGTGTTAGTAGATGACTGACTGAGAGTGGAAGAGTTACCTGGATTTTTCCATGCTTAAGTCCATCCTAAGACACTTATTTTTGAGACTATATTGATTTTCTTAACTGTAAGACTAGAAAGAAGGACTGATATGGTTTTCCCATGAGACTATGAAGGAGGATCTTTTTCTTTGATGATTATTGCTCATACACTTAGGATGATGACATCTATGTTATCAATAAGGATAAACATGGCTTTTAAATATGTGGTCATTACATTTACTGAAGAGGGTCCCAGGATGTAAAGTAGAATGGGGATTTAAATATTAGATATCTGTAAAGTATTTATGATAGAAAAAAATATATCAGAACAAGGTGCTGGTAGGCTTATGGTCTGTTGTTTATGGCTGACACAATATTTTTATTGTCAGTTTTGACATGCAGCATTTTATTAGTATTGTGCCTTGCCTTACATGGATTATTATTATCTAAAGTAAATCAGATGTTTCAGAATATATTACTAAACCATCATTTTCTAAGGGTACAAACAGTTCCTTGGTCAAGTTGGGCCAGGATGCGTCATTATTTTCAGTTGAATGGTAGCACGACATGAGTATAATTTCAAATATCATCGATACGCATGATTTGACAGCTCAATCTATAAGGTTTACTCATGGGTAAGAGATGATGAGAACAGAGCCCGGTGACACTTCATTTGTTTGACAACAGGCCAGTTACAGGCATCACCTATAAACTGTAATTAGGAGATTAGCTGGTAGAAAGAAGGGTCATATCTTACACTGACATGCATCAGTGTGTATTGATTTTTTAAAGGGCAATATTGGAGTTTGGCATAATATGAGTGCTTGAATATTTGTTGTGAATGGAAAATGTTGTTTCTTAGCAAAATTCAAATCAAGACATGTTTAAAAATGTATGTAATTATGAAGAAAGTGCACTATTCCTTGTGCATATTGTAGTGTCTGTGTTGCAGGACTGGGTTGCATATGTATATATGTGTTCATTTAGTATTTTGTTTATAAGCTGGTAATAATGAGGATCTACAAGGAAGAAGCAGAATGAATAAGATGCAAGCAATTTCTTCATCCTGATGTGATATGTAATCAGAGAACATGCACATAATATTTTCCTAAGAATTCCCAGATTTTTACACTTAGGCCTCTTATTCTCCCTGTTAGAAAAATATGTATTAATGTGGGTATGCTTAATGCCAATTAATAACCAAATGAATTAATACGCTTTTCATTCTATTTTTCATGCACTATGTTATACATAAATTGAGTTTCATATGAGACTGAAAAAGATGCTTTTTGAAAACTGCAGTATGCTTTCTGAAACTTGCAAGATGCCCTCTGACCTAATAACTGCTAGCACAGCAATATTCATGTTTATGCCTTTTGGAAATGTACTTGAGAAGCAAGTGCTTATCTGCTAGGTCAGGAACGAATGAATGAACAATACTATATTCTGTAAATGCAATGATTTCAAACAATCAGCTCTGTTCAAAGCATGAGAACATGTGCAGCTGCAGTAACTTAGAGATAAAGTAGACAAAGGATTATTAGAGAAATGAACTGTTAGCATTGTGCTTGAATTAGCCATAGTACCTTGAATGGTAACATAACATGTATCTAGCTGGTAGTAATCAAGGCCATGTTGTTTTCCTCAGGAAGTTTCACATAAAAATTGATAAATCAGCAGAAATTCATGGGAATGATGGTCAACAGATGATGATGAAAAAGGTGGTAATCTGTTATGTCAGCTTGGTAGGCCATGTCTAGTTAGAGAATGTATAAAAATGAAAGTATTTCCTGTTTCTAGTTAGACAAACTCTGTAATAGCACGTTTTTGGCTCCTTGCTGCAAGATTAAAGTGCCTTAACCTGAACCTACCGTGTTTTGATCATTTTTAAAGTATAATTTTCTTTTGACAGTTTGGTCCTTTGGACCGGAAAGTACCTCTCGCTCTAGGCCTAGGTCAGAATTGGGCCCGGTGGCATGCATCCGTACGGAAAAGAGGCCAAATCGGCTCTTCTGTATTGAAAGACCTCCGACTGAATTGTCGTTCGAAAGAGGCCAGCCACTGTTTCTGATCTGGGATTGGAGGACGAGTCAATGATCCGGTGGATCAACTCATGGAGGGTCAGGTAAGGAGGAATTACCTTATTTCTGTTTTAAGATCAGGAACTAGTTACCGAACTGTTTTTGTCAGGAAGATTTGTATGTGCAGATCAGGGACAAAAAAGGGGTTACTGTTTTGTCATAGATCAGGGAAACAGGATAGGTAGGCAGTTATTCTAGATAAACTGTGAAAAGGTATAGAACCGTGGTACCACGTAATAAGAAGGGTTACGTAACAATTTATAGCTTAGCCAAGGCAACAATGGGAAATCAGTGTACGAAAAGTTCCCGAGACCCGCCCCTAACTGAAGACGGGAAATATATGCAATTACAGCGTGCCGACAATGTTAAGTATTATTCAAAATGGGTTGATAAGTATAAATTTGATAGTAATTTAGATAAACTCGCAGTTATTAAACTCGTCAGGCAACTAAAAACAGACGCAAAAGGTAAATTAAAAAAGCAACGACAATTAGGAGTCCCTCAGGCGCATAGGTGGCTTGAGGAAGCAAATCGCAGGGAACAAAAGATAAAAAATTCAAAAACGATGTTCTTAGACAAAAAAGATAATAACTTGGTAATAGCAACGGCCACTCCTTCGCCCCCTCCGCTTTCCTTACCAGAATATGAAGCATGTGGACAAGCTGATCCACCTCCACTATACCCAGCTGTTTCCACAGCATCAAAACCATTTGTCAGGGATCCTATCGAGACAAGGTCTCGAACACGCGACTTGAGAAGGGAGATTGAACTATGTGAAATAAATAGGAAATCACAAGCTATGAGTGAGGAAGAAATATGTCCACTCATAGAAGTACCGAGTCCTCAGGCAGGACAGGATCTGACTCTTTTAGTTTATAGGCCGTGGACACCGGAAGATATCCAGAAAGCCACGGAGGGAATTCTCCATCCGAAAGTGAATTTTCAAAAATTTTTAGAAGACTTACAGGGTATGAGATTAAGTTACCATTTGAACGGAGAAGAAGTAGAAAAAGTAGTTAGACAAATTGTAGGTCCAGATTAGCACATGATCAGTGGCGACCGGAATCCTCGTGACGCACAGCTTAGACCACTCCCACATACTAAAGCAGAATTGGATGGCAGAGTAAAAGGTCTGACAGACCGAATCTCTGAAAAGTGGAAGCCTAGGGCTAATTGGACTTGCATTAATCAGTGCATTCAACAAGAAGGTGAAACAGTTGATAGATATTATGCTAGATTATTAGAGTGTTTTAATAACTACTGCGGAATGCAGATACCAGAAAACCAGACACAAGATTCCCCTTATGAGCAACAGCTAAAGAATGCATTCTTGAAGGGTAGTATAACTCCCATTAGCAGCTTTATTACAAAGCACATGGTAGATCATCATACGTGTAGATTGCAGCTATTACTTGAATATGCTAGACATGCAGAGAGACATTTTAATAGTAAAAAGAAAAAGAAAACTCAAGTATTTTCAGCAGAAGATGGGTCAGAAGTGTTTGTAGTACAAACTGGGAGAAAGGGTAAGAAAAATACCCAGGGAAATAAGCAATCTGACAAGCGATCAGAAGATTTTGAAGAAAGGAAGAAAAGAGGTGAATGTTTTAAATGAGGGAAAAAAAGGACATTTAGCAAGGGATTACAGGCTAAATAAAAAGGTGACTACAGAAAATAAGGAGGATGAGGAATGACTATATGATAGTCAGGAATCACTAAATGGAAATAAACAGGAAAAGACAAGTACAAATTTGATAGCAAGGGTAGAGGATGTACATGAATTTGTAGACATTGAAGAAAATGAAATTTTGGACTTAGCCTTATTGAGCCTAGAGCTTTACTTAGCAGATACAAAACCGGAAGTGACGCTTCTGGTAGAGGGGAGGAAAGTCAAATTTTTGTGTGACTCAGGGGCTTCACGTACCCTGATACACCCTTCCAAATTACCAGAAGATTCAGAATCACCAGATTATATACTAGTGAAAGCAGCTAATGAACGGCTGTATCGGGAGCCACTCTCCCATGACACAGCGATAACAGACCCCGTTTCAGAAATGACCCAGAAAAGTAAAATTGTAGTTTCTGCAAAATGCCCAGTAAACCTTTTGGGTAGAGACTTAATGCAAATATTTGGCATAGCAGTAGTTCCAACCATGCAGGGTATGGAAGCACAGTGACAAATGGATACTTTTGTAGTGCTACCGGAGGGTGAGACATATTATTGGTACAGCCAGGCTTGGTTACGACTGGTCCAGCGGCAGTAACCGAAGAACTGATGAATGTAGCCATCAGTAAGTCCCCCTCCCTCGACATTGACAAACAGCATTTGTTGCATTGTACTCTATATTACTGTAATAGACCAGGACCTGATAAAGAATATTAGCAGGAATTGTTTCAGAACCATGCAAACAGACTAGTGTTACGAAACTTGTACTGGGACGCAGAAGGAAACAGTGTAGTAAGCTGTTCATTGCCCCAGGAATTTTTAGCACTTTACAAATCTAATCGATTGCAACATGTTAGCTTAACTAAGAATAGAAATTTGAAATGGGCAGACTTAGGAGAAAAAGTCACAAGGAGGGAAAAGCAGACAGAATTAGAACTCTCCGAACAAGGAGTACAGAAACAGAAATTGAATTGGATAACACAGACACACCCAGCTGTGCACTCACAGGCTAGTGAGAATAGCTGAGTATTACTCTTATTGGAAGAAGAGGAAAAAGCCTTGTGGGACATACCAGACATTCTCTGGTCAGCAGAGAAATCAGATGTAGGACTTATACGAACAGCAGGACCAGTTACCATAATGCCAAAGTCAGCATTTAGACCTCAGAAAAGACAGCATCCCTTGAGAAAGGATGCAGAGATAGGGATTAAACCTATAATCGCGGCTTTACTTAAGGAAGGAGTCTTAATAGAATCTCCTGATTCACCATGTAATACACCCTTATTTCCTGTCAGGAAAGCAAACGGGGAATGGCGTATGGTCCAAGATTTACAAGCTGTAAATAATGCAGTTATACCCTGGGCACCAACGGTGTCAGATCCGCACACCTTACTGAATGATTTAAAACCTCAGCAAAAGTATTTTTCTGTGGTAGACATTAGTAATGCATTTTTCTCAATACCGATACACCCCGGCAGCCAACATTGGTTTGTATTTACATTTCAGGGGAAACGGTATACATATACGAGATTACCACAGGGATATTGTAAAAGTCCAACAATATTTGCACAAGAAATGGCAAGCAACCTGGTGGGATTTATCCCACCGAAAGGTAGTCAGATTTTACTTTATGTAGACGACATTCTGCTGGCCGCCCCCACCCAGCAAGAATGTAAAGAGGACACAGTAGCATTATTACAGTTTCTAGCTACTCAAGGACACAAAGTAAACAAAAACAAACTACAACTTTGGAGAAAACAAGTTAAGTACTTAGGATATGTAATATCCAAAGAAGGTAGAATATTAGATGAAGATAGAAAAACAGCAATATTACAAGCACCTAGACCATCTACCAAGAAGGAAATGATGTCCTTCCTGGGAACTACTAACTTTTGTCAGAGTTGGATACCAAATTATGCTTCGGAATCTGCTCCACTGGCTAATTTAATATTCAAAAAGCCGATGGCAGCACAGGAATTATTACAATGGACACCAGAAGCAGAAGCAGCTTTCTGCAAGCTGAAACAACTGATAGCATCATCCTTAGTTTTAGGATTACCAAACTATCATAAGCAATTTTTTCAAACTGTAGACTGTAAGCAGGGTTATATGACATCAGTATTGACACAGCAGCATGGGGACAAGCAACGCCCCATAGCTTACTTTTCATCACAGTTAGACCCAGTGGCACTGTCTCTGCTCCACTGTGTACAAGCAGTAGTTGCAGCTGCAATGGCAGTGCAGGCTTCGGCATCAGTAGTGTTATTCCACCCTCTCACATTAAGAGTGTCTCATGCAGTCGCAGTTATTTTACTGCAAGAAAAAGTAGCATAACTTTCTCCTGCTAGACATCTTTCCTGTATGACTATACTGTTGAGCCAACTTCATTTGACAATTGAACGATGCACAACTTTGAATCCGTCAACCTTGTTCCCAACCCCTGCAGATGGCAAACTGCACTGCTGCCTGCAGGAGATTGAGCAAAAAACATTACCTAGACAAGACCTTACAGATGTTCCCTTGGATGATGCCCAGGTGACATACTATGTGGACGGCTCGTGCAGGAGGGGTCCTACAGGACAGATCCTAGTGGGGTATGCAATTGTTTCTGATACTGAAACTTTAGAAGCAAAATCTTTACCACACAATTTACCTGCACAAGCAGCAGAACTGATTTCCTTGACAAGGGCATGTACCTCAGCAAAAGGTAAGAAATTTAATATTTATACTGACAGTCAGTATACTTTTTCTACTGTACATGTTTTTGCTCAGCAGTGGAAAAATAGAGGAATGATAACATCTACTGGTAAACCAATTAATCATGTGCAATTCATTTTAGATTTATTAGACTCTATTCAGTTACCTCAAAAAGTAGCTATTTGCAAATGCGTAGCTCATACAAAGCAACAGGATAGGATTTCAAAAGGTAATGTGTGGGCTGATACAGCTGCGAAGCAGCCAGCTTCAGCCTCAGAAGCTTTTCTTTTGAGTGAGGAATTACAACCCTCTGAGATTTTAGATTTAGAAATGTTAAAAACAATGCAGACGCTTACTACAAATGTAGAAAAACAGAAGTGGATAAAACGAGGAGCAATCCTTGAAAAGGGACTGTACATCTCCAAGGAAAAGAAACCAACTTTGCCATCTAACTTGTTTAGATATGCAGCTTTGTTGAGCCATGGGCAGAGCCATGTCTCAACAGGGGGGATGGTACAGTTAGTGAATCGAGTGTTTACAACCTATGGATTTACAAATTACACAAAAAATTTTTGTGCAGCATGCCATGTTTGTAACAAGCATCACGCACAAGGGGCATTGAAGCCTAAGCAAGGGAGTTTCCCTACACCACCGTATCCGTTTCATACTATTTGTATGGATTCCATAGAACTGAATAAATGTCAGAATAAAAAGTATTGCCTTATCATTATAGATATATTTTCCAAATGGGTGGAAGCTTTTCCAGCTAAAAATCTAGATGCAGCTACTGTTGCAAAGGTCCTTGTTAAAGAAATTATACCCAGATTTGGTATACCGGAAAAGATTTATAGTGATAACGGTACACATTTTGTGAACCAAACAGTACAGCAACTTACTCGTTATTTTGGAATATCGTTAATAAATCACTGCGCTTATCACCCCCAATCTGCAGGGTTAGTAGAGAGGCATAATGGGGTGTTGAAGAATAAATTTAAGAAGCTGATGAGTGAGACACAAAAGAACTGGGTGCACTGTTTGCCTTTAGCACTGCTGAGCATGAGAACTGTTCCAAATGCAAAGGGATTGACTCCTTCTGAAACTTTGTTTGGGAGGGCATATTATACACCTCAGTGGAAACCTCTCATGTCTGCAGAGCAAGAGGCTGACAGTTCACTTGCAGGGTATATGAGACGATTTTTGAATAACAAACTTTTGCAGTTAAATTCTGTTTCAGATGAAGAGCAACCAAAATCGGAAGCACCAGTAGCCCCAGACACCTGGGTCTGCGTGAAGATTGTGAAGCGAAAGAACTGGAGTTCTCAGAAGTGGGAAGGACCGTACCAGGTATTACTGTCGACACCTACTGCGGTCAAGATTGCGGAGCGAGCTTCCTGGATTCATTTGACGCACTGTAAACTGGTTAAGAACTTTGAATTGGACAAAAGCTTTGTTACTGTTGTACAACGAGAACATAATGGCCAGGTACAGAGTGAATAGAGACATTGAGCAACCTCAGAAAACTTGTATGATCATTTTAATAACTATGCTAATCACACTGTTCTTTTTGTTGTGGCCACTTCTTCTTCCTGCCATGAAAGTTGAACTGATTAAACGTAATGAACCAAACATAGACTGGCATCTAAACTTTAGCACTTATCAGGCAATTACACGTGTGCATGCTGAGACTTTTAATGTTTCGAACTGCTGGGTCTGCACAGCCATACCAACAGCATACGGGGGTTTATTGATGGGTGCTATCCCCCTAGAGGTCAATGACACCTGGGAAAATCTGTTTTTTGACACAGTTGCTATTAAAGCACATGATAAGGTAGCACTGTATTTGCCTGTAACACAAAAAGGAATTGTATGTTTTTACAAAAATGATACCATCCAAGTGGGATGGAGTAAGTGTAACATCACCGTATAGTATAAATGTTATAAAAAACCAAATGATTTAGGTGGATCTTGTAGTACAGATTATGACTCATTTCTAAAATCTATGCATAAGACTCTTGATCAGATACAACGTAATCCTGTACTTTTCAAACAGTTATCTGTAATAGATAGGAAAATGTTTCATGCAGGGCAGTCATTTAGTAACAAAGTAACAACTAAAGTAGAGGACTGTTATTTTGTGTGTGGTAAAAAAGCATATAAATGGTTACCTGAGAATTGGTCTGGCAGTTGTTTTTTGGGGTATCTGGTCCCGGCCATCTGACACACTGCAGTTTTGCCTCAGGGAAATATTCAAAATACCCGAGATGTAACCAAAAAGACTGTTAAGAAACCTGAGAATCCAGTGGGACAGATCGAAGCAGGCTGGAAAGACCATCGTAATGTGGGAACCAAACTTGCGCACATGGACTTGAGTGATGCTGTCATATCCCGGGCAGGTATATTACCTGCATATGGTGCAGTTAAATCGATATGGGAGCTGCGAAAACTGTCAAAACTTCTCGAAGTAATGAGTAATGTGACTTTTTCTGCTCTTGAACTGATAACTGATGAACTGAATGCCTTGAGAACTGTAGTACTCCAAAACCGAATGGCTCTTGACTTCACCCTAGCGGCGAGGGGTGGGACGTGCACTTTAATCAAAGAAGAATGCTGTGCATTTATTCCTGATCATCAGCATGAGATTAACGATCATCTCGAGGTGATTCAGCAAGTGTCGGCCATGACCAAAGCAGGCCCAAACCCTCTGACAGACTTTTTCAAGAATGTATTTGGGGGCTGGGGCTCCATCCTAATGAACATATTGATTGCCATTGGGGTAGGATTACTCCTAATAGGAGTTTGTGTTTGTTGTGGAATCCCCTGCATGAAGAAATCAATCAAAGAATTCATAGATATATCAGTATCTGAGACTATGTATCAAAGTACTGAATTTGAAGAGCTGCTAGAATGCGAAACACTTTCATAAAAGTTTAAACTGAATGACTTTCTTAACTGTAAATCCTGGTTGGAAGAGGTTAGGAAAAGAAGCAAACTGTTTATTCTTTTTTGAAAATAGAATTAAAAAGTATTAACAGGAGGGAAATGTTAGAAAAATATGTATTAATGTGTGTATGCTTAATGCCAATTAATAATCAAATGAATTAATACGCTTTTCATTCTATTTTTCATGCACTATGTTATACATAAATTGAGTTTCATATGAGACTGAAAAATATGCTTTTTGAAAACTGCAGTATGCTTTCTGAAACTTGCAAGATGCCCTCTGGCCTAATAACTGCTAGCACAGCAATATTCATGTTTATGCCTTTTGGAAATGTACTTGAGAAGCAGGTGCTTATCTGCTATGTCAGGAACGAATGAATGAACAATACTATATTCTGTAAATGTAATGATCTTAAACAATCAGCTCTGTTCGAAGCATGAGAACATGTGCAGCTGCAGTAACTTAGAGATAAAGTAGACAAAGGATTATTAGAGAAATGAACTGTTAGCATTGTGCTTGAATTAGCCATAGTACCTTGAATGGTAACATAACATGTATCTAGCTGGTAGTAATCAAGGCCATGTTGTTTTCCTCAGGAAGTTTCACATAAAAATTGAAAAATCAGCAGAAATTCATGGGAAAGATGGTCAACAGATGATGATGAAAAAGGTGGTAATCTGTTACGTCAGCTTGGTAGGTCATGTCTAGTTAGTGAATGTATAAAAATGAAAGTATTTCCTGTTTCTAGTTAGACAAACTCTGTAATAGCACGTTTTTGTCTCCTTGCTGCAAGATTAAAGTGCCTTAACCTGAACCTACAGTGTTTTGATCACTTTTAAAGTATAATTTTCTTTTGACACTCCCATATCCCATGTTTACAGCTCTTTCTCTTATAAAGTACAGTGTCAGATTATTGATTAAACAAGTAAAGGTCTACAGGAAAAAAGCAAAGGTTGGGCCATAAACTACAATTCTGCAAAACAGACAAGCAGAGTCATTTGCATTACTACAGCTTCAATATGTGGTAAGTAAATTGATAAGGATATAGACATCCAGGTAAGATGACAGCAGTTCAGCAATCAAATTGACTGAGCATGAATTACAAAAGGTTAAGAAGAAAAAGACTGCTAACTACACTGTAACCACCTTTGCAATGAAAAAGAGTTCTAAGGTTTGGTAAATAATAAAATAAGGCTGTCTAAGAAGTTATTTGCTTAACAATAAATAAATCCAGTAAAGGAATCCAACACAGCCAATGCTTCAAAAAGTTTCATGAGCTGGCCATCAACACCATTATTAAACAGAGTGGATAACACCGGAGAAATGAAACTAGTGTCCCAAGGGGCTTTGATTTCTTCTGAGATTCACTGTAGTCAAGGTATACCATCTGTCTTCCTTAACTGAATTAATAGGTGAATACGGTTTACAAAGGCCAGCGAAATGCAATGTCTAGTTCATGCCTCTAACGCAACATCTTTAAAAGGGATTGTCCTAAATAGTACAGCAGCAGTGTTCACTCATCACCTGTTTGATTATTTGATGAATTGATTGAATTTGATGAAGTCTTTGATGAAGAAAAGTTTGTGTGTGTGTGTGGGGGGGGGGGGCAAGAGAGGCAACTCCACCAAGGTCTCTAACTACAGATCCATTGCTATCTTACCACCCATTTCCAAAATATTAGAGACATGTATCCACGTGCAGCTTTTAAAATACCTACTATCTAACAACCTCTTACCTAACACACTGCATGAGTTCTGCTCATACAATAGCACCACAACTGCCCTCCTAAATTTTACTAACACCATAAACTGACATAGAAATAGCAGGGAACTTGTTTATTTGATCCTTTTGGATCTCTCCAAAGCCTTTGATACTGTTTCCCATCAGTCAGAAACTACTAGATGGACTTGCCACTCTAAAACTTAACCACCCTTCTCTAGCTTGGTTCTATAACTACTTATCTGGCCAACAGCAAGCAGTCAAATGGCAATAGGAACTCACATCCCTATTGCCTGCCAACATGGGGGTGTCCCAAAGTTCTAGTTAGTTCCTCTACTTTTTAGTATTTTCACCAAATGGCATCACACATCTACTCCGCTAGCCTCCATCATTCAATACACAGATGACTTAACTCTTCTCTGCACTGCAGCTTCCCTAAAGCAACTTGTAACCACAACACAACAGTCCTTCTTAGCAGTCGAAGCATAGCTATCTGATTCACAACTGATTCTGAACCCTTCCAAGGCTAAACTGATGCTCTTTCAAACCAGCAAATCAAGTGATTTCCCAACTCCATTCCAGATACATTCATCCAAAATGCCATAATATCAGCTGTGACCCAATCAAAATTATTAGGTGTACTAATCAACAACAATTTAAAATTTGAGTTAAACCTATTTCAGTCCATCAAGAAGACACATATTAAACTAGGTTCACTGTACAGAATCAAGCCTTTCCTTACTAACAAAACAAGACACGATATAGCCAGAACTCATCTTCTCTCAGCTCTGCTCTATGCCTCTCCTATCGTCACAAACCTAAGTAAAACCGATCTAGCTAATCTTGAAATCTGCTACAATAAAATATTAAAATTTGCTACTAACACTCCACATAAGTCTCACCACAGCCCTGCCTTACAGTAACTAAACTGGCTAGAACTACGTCATCTCTTAACTTACACTCAACTCATCTCACCTCTGCTCACAGACTAGTACACAGACCTGATAAAACCCCCGACCTTCAACCAAGCTTTAACCTTATACTAACCCTCATCACTGACCTTCCTATAAATTATTACTACAGGTCTCCAAATCCAACAACAAAGCTGGTGACTCTCTCTACTCTAACTATATCTCCAAAACATGGAATACTATTCCTCAGTCCATCATAGCCACTGCCAACCAATCTCACTTTAAAAAACTCCTATAAGACATCCGCAGTAACAATCGGCTCTGCTCATGTAACAGTCCCAGCTAAAGCCTTTTCATTGTCCAGCAACTCAAGTTGCTCTTTTCTCCCCCCATGTCCACCATATGTATTTGTAACTTATGTACTTATTACATTACTTCCTATCCCCCCATTCATCACAATTCAACCTTCTAACTTCTCTTCACTTACTACACTCCTTCTAATATATGCTAACTCCCTCTGTCACCTATCTTATTTAACTAAAATTCATTCACTTCTCTCCCTGTCTCCTGTTATTCTTCCACCTTCCTGTGTTCTCTTCTCTACTAACTCCTCTCTTCCCTTGTCTGCTCTTCAGCTAACATTCCTGTAAACACAATTACTTTAGTTATGTATCGTACATTTGGAAATCATGCCTCCCCCCTATCTGTAGTCTAGTAATTTACTTACACCTCTGTAGACTGGATTGTGTTTTTATATGATTTTTTATGAACAATCTGTAAAACTTTATAGTCACTCTAAACTCTGTGACTCAATGTGTATTTATGATGTGTGTATCTTGTGTTTTGTGCTTTTGAAAATTTTTATAATTGTCTCTGGAGCTTTTCTCCCTGGGCTTGAAAATGGGCTCTCGCCCAGTCGGACTATCCTGGTAAACAAAAGTAAACAAATAAATAAATAAGATTTGTATAAGATAATAATACTTAACATAGTCATTTAGAATCACTAGCTGGTGGAATAAGGTAACCATTCCTGGTGAAAACAGAATCTCAGAAGTAGTCTCAAGTATCCAGAACAAAGTTTACAAACCATAAAGAAAAGTACATTACTGCAGAGGGTCCAACTCACGGTTCCAACAGGAAACAATCTCAAAAAACACTCAAAAGTTGTTGAAACTTTTGGTTTTAGCACTTTGGTTTAATAAATGCAAAATTTATTCAGATAAAACAGTAAAACTCCAAATGCATTTGAAATGGAGCTTATTAACATTCTAGGTCACATGAGAATCAAGCCCTCTTTCATTCATGAAATTTAAAGCTATGCACCCCTATTAAAAGTCTTTACTCCATAGCTTAAAGTACATTGTGTTCCATGGTTATTAATCAAATCATGAAAGGCATAAGAAATGTGATTAGCATAAATAAACATAAAAAAACTTGCTCCCAAATTGTGTGTTATTACACAACAAAAACATTCAAATAAATATAAAAAAATATTCATATAGAGAGCAAAATATAGTAATAAGGAACTATAAGAAGAGAACTGAAAAATAAGAAATAACCAAAATTTCTATTTTATCATGAAGTTTAAATAAACAACCAATGGAGATGTGATCAAGTCTGGGCCAGCTTTTGCATGAAGATTGAGTTGCCAAAATAGCTCACATTTGTCTAAATACAGCTGCTACAGACCCCCATGTTCACCTTGTCTTATCTTCTCAATGATCACAAATTTGAAAAAAATGCCCTAGAGCATCTGCAGCATGTTTGGCTAAAACATTTGCTCCCTTGTTAATTCTGATATCATTTATATGTTCATACACACAATCTTTTAATTTACATTTGGTTTTACTGATGTAAAAAGCTGGACACTTTTATACTCTAGATTTGGTTTGTCACCCACCTTATTCAGTATGCTTGTGTTCTCTCTCAACAGAGCCCAGTTCTTCTCCAAAATTCTCTTTATGTTTCCTCTATCCACGCTGTATGGGGTAATAAAGGCACCACTATAACTGAGGCTCGTATCATGTATGCCCATAATCCCCCTGCCACGGGTATGGGAAAGGGCGTAGGAAGTGGTTTTACTATGGAATGCTAAGGAGTGATATGTGGTAAGCTGGGCTCATCTTGGATAGTAGCTACAAAAAAGTTCCTTTCACATTTTTTTTTTCTTCCAGAAAAGTCACATTTCCATTAAAAAAATATATTTTACATTAAAATATTTTTGACCCTGAAGCTTTCTAACTCTTAACAAGCCCAAAGATTTGAGCATGTTTGAAAAGTTTTCAGGGCCCTGATAATTAAGTTTGCTGATAAATATGGATTACTACAAGTTAATGATTCTGTTGTTTGCCACCTACATCTAATATGGTAACGTGATGCAGTCCTGTAGTCTACAGTTATATATTTTATTTTTTTTTTTTATGAGGATTGTCTGACTGAGTTGATTGCCCATATCTGGCAAAGGCCCACTGAGATACGCTCTGGGTATGATGTTAAATTAAGTAACTTGGCATCATATACATTGATTTGGTGTTATAACAAAAATCTGTTTGAATTCACACATTACTGCATCTGACAAACAACTTTCATTTGTTATATTCTGTTGTCTGCTATCCTCCCTGAAATCCTGCAGCAATATTTTCATAGGAAAGATGATTTTATTAACATTCAGCTGATGACATTCTGTTTCTCCATAATTGCTGAATAAAACACATCTGCCTGAGTTCAGCTGTAGTGACACTTAACACTTCAACATTTGTTTTAACTTCATGGAATGCAGACCTTGCATGCTGCAGTGAGGATGTCATCAACTGAAGTTACAATGTAATAGTTTGTGTTACTTAGCTTCATTCAAAGACTTCTCCAAAGTATGGAATTCAGTAGCAAGAAATAATAACATTATATAAATGTGTTCGCTATATTATAATGTCAACAGTGAAAGTGTTGTATGAGTGTCAAAACAATGCTTATGAGATATATTTTGTGAGAATTCTTGAATAAATTTTTATGATTATTTTTACTTGAATATTGTAGAAAGTATGTTAAATCTGTTAACACCTCAAATCTGGTACTTTAAAAGTTTGAGTAGATAGTTTGTAAGAACTACTATTATCTGCCCACTTTGCATTGTTATACAACAAATGTAAGTATTAGAATTTTATTTCTGTCAGTCATTTTAATTTAAGCTGCATTTACCAAAATATTCAAACTTAATGGGTTTTAATTCTCTGTTTTGAAGAACAATTAACCAATCCTGCATCAGTTCGTTCACTCCCTTTTACATAAATCTGTTTTTTTATTTCTATGGATTTGAATGGGTTACTTGAAAATTACCTTTACAGTATTTTCAAATGTCACTCATCTGGGTATTCTGAGAGGTTGCTAGTCATGCTTTTATGGCTTCAACACTTAAGTGGTATTAGTGCCTCCTCCTCACTCAGTGGGATAAATTCATAATCCCGCTGCACCCCATCATATAGCATATACTTATTACACTAAAGTAACATTAGCAGAATATTTTGGGTCATTTTCTCTGTTGCTGCATAATAGCTAGTAATTCACTTTAACTGCTTTTCTTAAGTAGTTCTGCTCTAAAGCTGTTTTCAGATGTGATAAAATGCCTACTATTGACTTAAAGGCCCAGGATTCCAAAGGACTGTAGGAAGCAGAGCTTTCAGATGTGTTCTGGTAAGTCTTTCAATGCACATTTAAGCTTCATAGTAGCTTTAAAATTATGTACATGAAACAGAGTTAATATTATGAGATGCTGATATTTACTTGCTATTTTCGCCCATTTCAAGCAATTGTCATTCTTAAGTGATAAGCTTATCTATCACTGTCCAGCTGGAAATAGCACAAAAAATATATACTTTTGACATCAGATAAGATGTTTTGCCCACCTTCTCTCCCAAAGGGAAAAGGACAGATCGGTTTATTTTTGCATTGTTGCCACCCAAAACAGCAAGTATAGGAATGTTGAAGCAGGAAGGTCTCAAGTTTCCTGTTGAAGTTTTGCTTGATCAGTTATGCATTGACTGCATTAAGGACTTGGTGGAGATCCCTCTTCTTCAAGTTTACACCGCCTTGTAATTGCTTTATTTATGGTTTACATCCACATGAGAGTGGAGTATAGAGGCCATAGCCGTTCCCTCAAAAATGCTTTTTATGTGTTTAGCAACATTGGAAGTGCCTCTATTTTAAGACTTTAATATGCTGAGGCTTTGCACCTTTTAGATTACTCACATGTTCACAAAATGGCACACTAGTAATCGTACTAAACCCATTTTTTCTCACCTCTTGAATGCCTGCCTTATATCTGTTACACATTCTTGAACTGTGTTCTGTTTAGTGATTCTGCTGCTCTCCCGAGAGGTTAGCACAGACATACACAAGTGGGTTCTCATGTCACTCCATACTCATTCATCTGACAACTTTGATCACTCCATACCCATTCATCTGACAACTTCGGTCACTCCATACCCATTCATCTGACAACTTTGGTCACTCCATACCCATTCATCTGACAACTTCGGTCACTCCATACCCATTCATTTGACACCTTTGGTCACTCCATACCCATTCATCTGACAACTTTGCATTGTTCCCTCTTGTAGTTGTATATCTTTTGGTTGATACTTGCTGGTCTCCTTGACAATTGGGATAGTTAAATGTTTACATATTGAAAAGTATAACCTTTTGCTCAAGACTATGCACGTTAAGTGCCACATTGAAATCATACAATACCTGGTACAGACCACCCATCATTTCTGTTGTCCTTTAACCTTATCTATACATCACCAAGAGAATGACATATTGATAACTGCATATATTGCCCTAGTGGGTGTCTCGCCAAGTCTGTGTAGACAGGAACAGTGGCTTATTGCTTCCTTCTTGCGATCCCTTTCTTGAATCTTAGTATATGTTCATCATGATGACCACTGCTGCTGCAACCCCAGCTATATAGGCTATGTTGTGAATAGGATGATAAAGTCGGCCAGCTTCAAAAGCTTCAGGTTATCTTCCTGGCACACAAACTGGTAATCAGCTGGAGCTGAGTTTACAAAAAGTTGGTTTTAGATCCCAAAAGCTTTCCTGTTAGTGAGAAGAGTGATCCTTTGATGGCTTTTGAGCCTTGATGCTCAGCTAACACTGTTCCGTTCTTGGCCAGATGATTTCCCTTGGGGAAACTCTTCATATTAATTTTTGTTTAGAGAAACATTACTTGTTTTTTTCTTAAAAAGAAGTGCTTTTAAGCACTGAAAAAGTGTGTTGGTTGACTGTCTCATGAATTTTTATACTTTTAAATGGGAGTGCACTTTTTTTACTTTTATAATAAAAAGTTGTTCAAAGTTCCTTAAAACTACTTTTTGGTGTAGTAACTGGTTATTTTACTACTTGACACTGCAGAAAGTGTTTAAAGTACTTTTGACTGTGTTTTCTTTTTCTGGGGAAATGCTAATTTTTGCTACGTTCCTGTTTTACTGACTATTGCTGCTAAGCTTTCTCAGGAAACAAACATTATTTTTGGCTTGAGCATGGAACAAAGTGCTAAGCCTTCTTCCAGCCACTAAAATAAAAAGTTTATTACACAGCCATTGCCACCACATCAGGCTAAGTAGACTGCCTCAGTGTAGGTGGGTGAGTCATTTGTGGCCAAATCTGGTTCCTCAGAAATCTCGTTTTTTTCTTCAGAACTCTGTAATGTAGTCCATTCAGCTATCATAGACTCAGGGTTAGACATTAGACACATTCTCTGTAGCTTTAGGGGGTCCCATTAGTGTGGAAGGAAGAGCCATTCCAGTTGGTGCTGGGAAAAGGAGCAGGTTACATGCTTGTGCTTAGACAGAATGTTGTACCCATCCCTGGGAAAATTGTTGGCAATTGTGAGTCGGTTTCCTCACAATTTTCTCTCAGAAAGAGAGAGAAAATGAAACATTAATCTTCACCTGTGTCAGTTACTCTGGGCAGGGGCAATTCATTGGGCTTGGCTCAGGGTCTTGCTCCTTCATATAAGGCTGTTTGTGGTTAAAAAAGGAAATACTTTTTTAATAAAGAAGTTCAAGATTTGGATCCTGTAGGGAGATGTGAAGGGACACATGAGGTTTTCTGCTTCAGATGCTAAAGCGATCATGTTATCTGCTTCTCCCTGTGACTGATTCTCTTCTTCTTAGACTATTTCCAGGATGAATTAATATTTTCACTGGGAGAATATTGGGGTCTCTCAGTCCTTCAGGAATTATTATGATTTATTACTACTGAAATTTCCAGAATCTTCACCTATACCTCCAGTTTTGTCAGCTTGGGGGGATATTTTTGTCACAGCCCGCAGTTTCCCCAACAGCCAGTTTGCTGCCCCTAAAAAGCAGATAGGTTATATCAAGTTTCTCAGTTTTTATACACCAGCCACAGACCTGACCCAGTAGCTATAGCTTAGTGAGTCCAGCTGCTGCTAAACATTTTGCTAATTCGATTCCTGTCTTTCTGGTAAGGATGGCAAAGGTTGTGACACATTGTGGGGGAGGGAAGTGAATGCCTCTGTAACTTTAATTTTAAGGATTCCTAACTGTTAGGCTAATTTAAATTTATTATGACATATTGTGAAAGTATGAGGAATGGTTTGGCTTCAGTTTCCTCTTGTGAGTAAAAAATCTGCTTGTGCTAATTTAGATTCTTCTGTTTCTCAAGTCACCACTCATTCTTTAAAATGTGTTCATGACTTTGGGGATACTACTTCCAGGGCTGCTACCACAGGAGCTGTTTTATGGAGGTTTGCCTGGCTACATTCTCAGAATCTTCCAGAATATGTCAAAAATGACATTTTGAATTGTCCCTTGTATAGAGACATAGCTTTTGGAGCATATGCTGCAGAAGTTATCAAAAAGTATAATGAGAGAAGAAAGGTGATTTAGGGTATTTCTCAGATGTTCCATCTGTCCTTTTGTGTTTTCCAGGGGATTATCTGCTCCATTGTCTAACTTTGACCAAAAACAACATAAACAGAATGCTGGTAAGCAGACATTTAAAAAGCAATGGCTGGGAGGTTCAAAAATGAAAGTGGGAATCTCCCAAGAATAAAGGCCAATCAAATAAGTCTGAATGACTATATGAGGAAACTAATACCCCCTCATCCCTGGAAGTCCCTTAATCCTCTCAGAAAGTCCTAAAAGTGATCCATCTAGGCGACAGCTGGCAGTGGGATAAACCTCCTCCTTTCCAGAGGATATGCCTTCATCCAACCAGACTGTTTTCTTTCATCCTGTCATATGGTGTCTCAGAGGAGTAACTGAAGCTCTTCCTCCTCCTTGGTAAGGGGAGAAATTTTATTCTAGACTATTTCTGGTGCCAAAGGAAGAAAGAATCTTGGAGACCAGTTCTGGATATTTCATTCTTGAATCAGTTTGGGATAGTGCTCAGTTTGAAATTACTTTCACTTCAGAATCTGTCACCCCTTCCTCTTCATGTGAGTTTCTAAGTAACCTTAGATTTAAAAGAAACATATGATCACATTTCTATGCATCCAGATTTGAGGTATTTCTCAAGGTTTTGTTTGCCTAATTCTATGCCTTACCCTTTGGGCTAGCCACTGGTCCAAGAGTGTTCACAAAGTGTCATGCTCCTGTAATAATCCAGGCTGACTGGTATCCACATTTTCCATATTTAGTTAAGATGCTTATCTTTGCAGAGTCTTTTTAGAGGGTCAAGAATCTTATCATGCATCAGAGATCTCTTATACAGTCTGGGATTCCAAGAGAACATTTCTGTCACCATCTCACAGGATTGTTTATCTGGGATGCCTGAAGGACACCTCAGAATGAAGAACATTTCCTCCACAGGAAAAAATAGATCTAGATCTATTTCTGAGGGTTTCCACTTAGACCTCTGTCTCTGCAAGGAAATAACTCAAGAATAGGGGTGGTGCAAGACTCCACATGAGAAAGATACAATGGTATCAGAAATTTCTTTGGTTCCAGCTTATATAAATTATCTTGTCTCAGTGAATACTGTGTGGTCTTCATGACCTCTTCAAGTTGTTACGGACAATACCACAGTCATGTGGTACATCAACAACCAAGGGGGAAATCAGGTTAGATATAGCCTAACAGCACAGTCTCAGTCTATGGGCATCCTACATTCTGTCATAGCATAACTGTGTAGCAGACAAGCTGATCAGGACAACAGCAGACCCTAAAAAATGGAAACTAGATCGGGGGGGGGGGGTCTTCCAAGATTTGATCCATCTTTGGGGAGTTCCTCATGTAGACCTATTTGCCTCCTTTCTAAATAATCAGCTTGCACCTTTTTGCTCCAGGACTCCATGTAAGGCCTGGGAAACATGCCTTTTCTTTTCCTTGAACAGTAATGTTCCAGTATGCTTTTTTACCCTTGTCACTGATATCTAGGGTAATTCTGAAGATTCACAAGGAATTCTCCAAAGTCATTGTGGTGACTCCCTTCTAGCTTAGGCAACTGTGGTTCTCCCTTCTTTGGGAAATAGCCAGGGGCAATTAGCACAAACTGCTTCACAGACTAGATCTACTCACACAAGATCATGGGTGTTTGATACACTCTGACTCCCAATCGACTTCATTTGACTGTCAGGATGATAGGGTCTAAATTCCCTTTAGACATCTTTTTACTGAGGATGTGCAGCAGGTACTAATGAGGGCAAGGAAGTCTGCTACTAGAAAATTGTATATTAACAAATGAAAAAGGTTTTCTGTTTGGTGCCAGCAACATAACCAGCATCCATTCAGGACTATTTTTTCTCTGGTTTTACAATATTTGTGAGAGTTACTATCCAATAGCCTTTCTTACTCCTACATCAAGGTTTATTTGGATGAAGCCTTGACTATGACCCAGATAATCTGTACTCAACTAGTGGCATGAGCACTGAAGGAACCAGTCCAAGAAGATGAAGTTTGCATCGGACTACAGCTCAGCCATTTTGAGGGGAGGAAGGTAGCAGCAGCCAAATGCATTTGCAACATCTGTAGAAGTACAGTTGTTATTGCCTGAAGTGGTGGGTCTAGTATTGCTCATTTTAGACTGCTAACTGCAAGATGAAATGTGTAGTAATGGACACATATCAACTTCCTCTCTTCAACCAATGTAAACCTTACAATGCTGCCATGGGAATGCAAATCCTAGGAGCATTAAAAAAAAACTCTACCTTGCAAGTGAGTGATGGCACTACTTACAGTACCAAACCTTTATCTCCTTGGAAACAAATGGAATGGAGGACTTTTACTTCTAGAAGAAATGAATGAGTCATTTCAGTGTCTAACAGGGAGTCTTGACAGTCATTGTGTGGAAATGGGCATCCTGATATTATGCAGCAAATGTCTCATGTTTACTGACAATCAGCTTGGTGGAAATGGGCATCTTGAGACAATATAGCAGCTGTGCTATGTTACTGGCAACCACCTAATTCTTAAGCAGACAGATAGAGTGTATGTAATTACACAATGTCACTGGAAATAAAACTCTCCCATATGGTCATTACCAATACCAAAGAGATTGTTAGAAACACCACATGCTTCCTACTGCTCACACTAAAGACCAAGTACAAGGACTGCCATGTGCTGAAGCTGTTAAAAGTAATCTACCCAAACCTCAAAGGGCTTCATTTATGCAACTCTAAAAGCATGGCTCCTCAACAACTCTGCAAACATTCTACCAAAGCAACATCCATAATGACACATAAAGCTTCAGCTCATGGTGCCTCGACATGCCAGCCCATAACAAAAAAAGCAAAAACATCACTACAGGTTCTGGTAAATCCAGACTGCATCCAGGACTCCCTGTGCACATCCAAAATAAAAGCCACAGGATGAACAAGGACATAAACATGAGCAGAGATGTGAGGAGAATAGATAATATGAAATGAACACACTATGCTACTCAAATGCTGGGGTCAGCTATTCTCCTTACATCTCTGAATTAATAAGCTCATAAGGCAAAACTCCATACGAACAAATGTTCTAGTCATAGGAGATTCCATTATAAGCAACACAGATGTTACACTCATTAAGTTGAGTAAAGAGACGTGTCACAGTCAGCTGCCTATCAGTGGCCAGGATCTGCCAGATCATGCATGCACTCAGGCCATTGTACTACAAGTACTGGTATGACACTGAGACATACCGCTCTGGACTGTATGAAGAGAAGCATGATTGAGCTCCCATACTATGTATCCCTGAATGGTATGAGCATAGCATTGAGCAACATTCTCTGTTCTCCATGGATTATGCCACAGTATGAGCCAAAAGCAATTGGATTAGTTGTTGGTGTTGTTTGAAGAGGGTCAAATATTTGTTTATTGATTTATTTATTGACATTTGATGACCAGGAAAGTCTGACTGAGTCAAAAATCAATTTTCAGTGGAGGCCCGGAGAGAAAATCTCCAGTAATGTTTAATAACATTTAACATAGTAAAGATATTACATAAATCTAAAAGAAAACTTATGTAAAATTGCAAAGATTCCTACAATAATTTGTACATGAGTTACAATGAAGGTGCTGAAACAGCACTTACAGAAAGAGTTGTGGTCTGTTTAATAAAATATAAATGAAAGACATATATAAAAAGTACATTTGGTGGTAGATTATAAGACAATTCAAGAATAAGTAAGGTAATAAATGTTTGATAGTAACTGGAGAAGGTTTATTTTGAAGGACATTAATAGTGGTAATGAGGTAGAGGGTTAGAGCAGAAAGTAAGGTCAAGATGTCGGATGTCTGACCCTGGGACTCAGCTTATTCCTGCATGGCAAGGACTGCTCCTGTACAGCATGGCAGCGTGCCTTGCATATTCATGAAGGCACTCTGCCTGTGCTGTTAAACTGGCATGGAGCCGTGTACAAGTGCAGGGGTGTGTCTGAGAGCAGAACTCTCACAATACAGGTTCAGGCACCTAGGCAGCGAGACATTTCCCTGTGGTACATTTGACTATGGACACATGACTGAAGTGACATTCAGCTGCAGAGAAATATGGCTGTTTGCAAATTCCCTGTGGGCAATGAGAAGCACACACTGCCATATTCACAGCTTTAATAACCAAATGCACAGGGGGAAAAGAATGTCCATGGTCCCCAGGGGGACAGCAGGCAATATGGCAGGCATCAGCAGCAGGCTAGCTAGAGGGCATGTCAGTGGCAGTAAAGATGCAGTGCACAATAGGCAGTGCCTTTATAATTGGAGTGTGTGGACCACTACCCCCTTCAAAGTGTCTAGGGAACATTACCTAAAATGCGTACTGGAGCCTAAATGTGACTACGGTAGCCTGCATGATTTCCTCCATGCTGTAGCACACTTCTACATGTTGTAGTTACATAAGCATGTGCTGTAGACTGAGCAAATCACTCATTACTTCTTCTACATCATGCATTTGGTTATTAAAGCTGTGAGTACGGCAGTGTGTGGTTCTCTTTGCCCACAGGGAATTTGAAAACAGACATATTTCTCTGCAGCTGAATGTCACTTCAGCCATGTGTCCCCAGTCAAATGTACCACAGGGAAAATGTCTCACTGCCTAGGTGTCTGAACCCCTCACAATAAACATGCCCCTGTGCTCCAGAATTATCTTTGAGCAATTAAAATGAGCGAGAATGCTCATAACACCCCCATCATATCAGGAACATACCTCTCAACTGTACAGATTTTCGCAGAATGTCCAGATGTTTGTCTCATATTTTTGGTGTGTTCCTCTTAAAATCTGTACCTTTCTGGAAAATAGCTGAGGACTGAACTCATTAAATAATGACAAACATTTAAGTTTAAAAGACTCTAAATTCATCAGAAAATCCATGCTAGTGCAAGATCCATCATTATATCAACTGTCTAAAAGTTTGTAAGAGCAATATGTAAAATCTGCCCCTATTTGTCTCCCCATCATTTTAGGGTTTGTCCAGAGTTTTTGCTCCAAAATGTTAAGAGGTATACCCACACGAAGCAGAAGTCCGATAACAGTACATGGTTTAGCATTAGCAGGGATATTCTGAAGGGTATAGCTAAAATAACACAACAAAACTTTTTTTTTTTTTTTATAAATGCGATACATTTTAAGCGTAGCTGCACAGGTGTGCCCATTGCTTAGCTATGCTTAGTCCAGCTTAAACAGCATAAGAAGTTAAATAGCAAGGGACATCCAACATAAACAGTATTGCAATAGTGCAGTGTTTAATGTGCATGCTTTACGAACACCCATTCCTGGCTCAGTCTCCACTACAACCAATTCACATTTTAAATGTGACAGCAGTGCATAAAAAATTGTTTTTGTATTACCTGCTAAATAACATATATTTATTAACTGGAGTACTGCATTAGGTGCAGATGTGAGGTGTCAGTGTAATAAAGTTGTGAAATCCCCATATAAACACAAGTGCCCCATACAGTATAGTCACACATGACTAAATGTAATGAAAGCACATTTGGGGATGTCAGGGACAGTAAACAAATGTATAATATGAAATGAATGATGAATCAATGCCATACAGCAGATAGTCTATAAAATGAAAAATAAGCAGTGCTAAGCATTGCACAGCTCTGCTTACCAGGTGTAAGCATTGTGTAAATATGACTGCTAAGCAATGAGTAGCCCAGCTAAGTTGATTTGCCCATTGGTAAGCAGCGCTGAACCTGTCACTTTAAGCAATGCCAACCTTAGCTAAGCAGGGTTGCCCATAGCTTAGCTTAGCTCAGCATATTCAAAACCATCCAATCATGGCAAAGGGTGGGAAATCAGCCATATTTAAACCCCACAGGTGGGAATACAGCTCATAACTGGTTGCAGCTTCCCACTGTAGGCAGCATGGCTAGAGTCGGAGAGAGATTGCGCTTCTGGGTGCAACGCTGGGGCATCCAGGAGTCCAAGGTCATGGTAGGACTCCTAGTAAAAAAACATGATGAGAGACTGCTGCAGGGCCATTACCAAGGCTCCCAATATAAAGCAGAAGCCTGGGACCATCTTGCCCGTGACCTCACCAGTGACACTGGTATCCCTCGGACTGGTGAGCTGACTATGCCGACTTGAAATAGAGGAAGAGGGAGCTCTTGGACCAGTGGATCCAAGAATCAAGGCAGAGGGGTGATGTCTAAGCAGTGTGTAAGTACTCATACCAGTAACTGTTTAATAATGTCCAGCCTGTGTATATGATGGATAGGTATGGCTAAATATTTCTCTATTTCCCTTACAACCACAGCTGAGCGAGCTGTGAATAAGGAAGCCCATGTGAGTAGGCTGCAAAGGCTGCGTTGCGAAGCTGGTGAGTAACAATCCTGCTTGCAGTTGTCATACCAAATAAATATAAAAGTAGTAGAAAGTCAGCTGCCAGTATAAAAAACTGTTTTGTGTATGGGTTGTACTGAATAAACCAGACAATATGTCAGTAACAATCCTATATAGGTCATATTTAAATAAAACTGTAACTGCCTGGCAATAAAGCTCTAAATCCTGGACTGGTTGTGTTTACTCATTTTTAGTGTTGCATTTTCTGAATAGTAATGTTGTATTAACCACTGTTACCCACACTGTGCTACATAATAAACATGTCTAGGAATATCTGCATAAGGCTGTTGTAATTACAAGGTCAGATTGTTCAACCGAAAGAGACTTAGACAGAAAACACTAAAGAGATAGACAGCAATATCCAAATAGCACACTCTACTGTAACTTAAATTGTTGTATTTTTAGCAGACACAGCCATGGTTCGAATCCTGGGAGTGGTAGTAAGCTGTATGCATGATCATACCCCTCAACTGTACAGATTTGTTCAAAATGTCCAGATGATTGTGTCATATTTTCTGCCTGTTACCCTGTCCCCTGGCATATCAGTGGGATGATCTCAGACTTTTAGGCAGAAAATAATGACATACATCTGAATGTCAGACCTCAAAACCTTCAGAAAATGTATATGAAAACAAACCTGTCACTCTAGCAACTCACCAAAAGTTTATGAGAGCAATATTCAAAATTTGTCCCATTTCTAATCCCATGTTGTCAAGCTATGACCAGAGTGTGTGCATTAAAAGATTGAGAGGTATGTGCATAATATTAACTCGGAATCTGGGAATATGTGTGGAAACAGTCAGGTAGTGTTAACAAACATTCCCACCAAAAGTCTGTTAGATAAGAAAACTGTGCTGCCAATAAAAACTGAATCCTGGACTGGTAGTGTTTACTGTGGTATTGTATGGCTGACATGTAGCATTCAGAACATCTGATATTAGAATAGTACTGTTGTGTCAACCACTGTTTCGCACACTGTGCTACATAAAAATATGTCTAGGAATGGCTGTATGAGACTGTTGTGATTACAAGGTCAGATTGTACAATCACAAGAGACTTAGACAGAAAACACTGAAGAGACAGACAGCAATATTCAAACAGCATACTCTGCTGACACTTAAATTGTGGTATTTTTATCAGAAACAGCCATGGTTTGAATCCTGGGAGTGGTAGTATGCTGTATGCATAATCACACCTCTCAACTGTACACATCCTTTCAGAATGTCCAGATAATTGGCTCACAGTACTTGGAACACATCTAGAGCCTGTTTACTGCATTTCCTGTGTTGCACTTAATTTAAAATCATTTTTTCTCTAAAAACTGCATTTTACCTGATTTTGGCCTAGCACTCAAGTGTGGGGTCATTTATTGCACTGTTGTGAATATTTTGCTGCTTGTGTATCTCTGCTACCTTTAAACTACAAAAAAAAGAAAAAAAAAAACAAACATCTTGCTTTTTCCCACTTTCTGAAAGTTAAGAAAGTTCAGTTACAGATTTGCTGTTCTGAACTGTTTGGAATTTTATAGAAGGCCAGTGATTGCTTGGGCTTAAGGGAAGTCTCTGTGTTCACCAGTGGCAGTGGTTAACACTGAACAGCCTACCTGTCCCTGGAGGAGTGGTTACTGCCTAGAAGCTGTAGTTTTATTGGCCATTTTGGGTCAATTCTAAACTCCTTCATTTCTGTCTCTTAAAATCCAGCTGCCTCGTGGTTTTGGCATCTTTCCAGGCTTGCTAGTTGTTGCTGAAGCACCTACCAAGGGGAGAAAATGCTGAGAGAAGAAAAGGAGCCACTTTTGTGATTTTAAGTATTTTCTTCTGATTTTTTGTTAAGTTTTACTGCTTTGTCGTCTACTTTTTGGCATTTTCCGGCTTGCAAAAGTTTATATCTGTAACTGTAACAGTACTTGAAACACATCTAGAGCCTGTTTACTGCATTTCCTGTGTTGCACTTAATTTAAAATCTTTTTTTTCTCTAAAAACTGCATTTTACCTGATTTTGGCCTAGCACTCAAGTGTGGGGTCATTTATTGCACTGTTGTGAATATTTTGCTGCTTGTGTATCTCTGCTACCTTTAAACTACAACAAAAAAGAAAAAAAAAACAAAAAAAATCTTGCTTTTTTCCCACTTTCTGAAAGTTAAGAAAGTTCAGTTACAGATTTGCTGTTCTGAACTGTTTGGAAGTTTCTAGAAGCCAAGTGATTGCTTGGGCTAAAGGGAAGTCTCTGTGTTCACCAGTGGCAGTGGTTAACACTGAACAGCCTGCCTGTCCCTGGAGGAGTGGTTACTGCCTATAAGCTGTAGTTTTATTGGCCATTTTGGGTCAATTCTAAACTCCTTGATCTCTCTCTCTCTCTCTCTTAAAACCCTACAACTCTCTTTTTGTGCAGTTTTGCACACCAAGCAGCGTCGGGCAGCGCCACCTAAACAGGTTTAAACTATTCCAGGCTCTACAAAGTCTGCTCTTCACTTTTTCCCTTAGAACTGTTCAAACTCTCGAAGTAATCACTCTATTCTCTTTCTAAAGCCCTGCACTTGCTCAGCTCTTATAAGGAAACACTAACTAACTAAAGCACTACACCCTCCTTGACTTCTCTTAAGTATTAGGCTCCCGATTGGTCCTTTCTGATCAAGTGAAAAATCAGTTCCCTTCCCTAATCTGATCAGTAAAAAAACAGTTCTCTATACTAATCTGGTATGTCCAAGGGTCAGTTTAAGGGTTACTCTCCAGTCCAGCTGGTGAATCTGGAAATTCAGAGGCAAGGTTACAATTGCCTTATGTACACAGACAACCCTCTCCTCCTTCCAACAAAGTCTAATACATGTGAGAGATGCAGTTACACAGCCAAACTGGAGGCAGAGCTCTCTCAACCCAAGACTGGCACAGTCAGTCAGGAGGAAAAGGTAACCACCCGCACCACAAATCCAGTCTCACACAGACCTATTGCATCTGCATACCCAACACATAAACACACAAAAACATACTTGGAGGCTCTAAATAACAATCTGCCTAAACAGCAAAGACCTCCTAAGCAGATATCCAAGCAACAGCCACCCCTCAACAATACCCACGAATCAGATATCTCACAAAATCAGTGTGCCTCTCAGTCACAGCCCTTAAGCCAAACAACACACCAAATACACTTGTTATAGGGGACCTATTGTCTGGCACACTGACGTCCCACTCACCAGACTGAACAAGGAGAAGGTCACTGTAAGCTGCCTGTCGGGTGCCACATAACGCAAGCACTCAGATCACTCCAAAGCAAGTACAAGTATAACTCCGTCATTGTCCATGCTGGTGTGAATGACCTGAGATGTACCTCCCTGAACTACATGAAAAGAGACATAGAGGAGCTCTCTGATCATGTAGCCCAGGCTGGTATGACCCTGACCTTGAGTAGCATCTTGCCCTCACCACGAAAGATGCCACAGTATAAAGACAAAATGATCAGTTTCAACAATTGGCTAAAGTATTGGTGTCATTCAAAGGGGATCCAGTGTCTGTCAGCCTGGGATGACATGCTCGACAAGCCACGTTGCTTCGCTAGGGACGGCTTGCACCTGTCACCCTTAGGCTTTCATATACTGGCCAAGGCTCTTGCCACCCCCATAGTGCCTTTTTTAGGCAAGGCTCAAAGGACAAACCCACCTCCATAGACAACCCAAGGATAAAAAACTAAAGGTAATGCTACTCGATGCCAGAAGTCTAAACCTCAAGATGCACACACTCAAGGCTCTCCTCAGTATGGAGAAAAATCTATGTCTGTGCAGTAGCAGAAACCTGGTTCAAGGCTCCTGAGAGCACCTCAGCACTACTAGGTTATAACTCATACCATGTGTTTCGGCCCCAAAACTCGGACCGAAGCACAAAAGGAGGGGGAGTATCTATATTCATCAAAGATACCTACACCTCCAGGTTAGTGGCACTGCACGAAGCATCGGAAACCATCCATGTGCAACTAACAGCGGGCAAAACTGCCTTTCAGTTTGTAGCCTGCTACAGAACACCCTCCCTATTACAGGAACCCCACTTGGCATTTCTGAGAACATTGGAGAATATGAAGGTCTCTCCAAACACTATGTTATTGGGTGACTTCAACTGCCTAAACATTGACTGGGAAAACTACTCAAGCCCAAATGCCCTCGCCCAATGGTTCCTTGAATTTATAAACTCTAACGCGATAGAACAACTGGTCACCACTCCCACAAGAGGGAACATCATATTGGACCTGGTCATCACCAACATGGGGACTCTATGTTCCACACCAGAGGTAAACCCCTCATTGGTAAGATCAGACCATAAACAAATTTCCCTGGACATCCATATCCCAACCCCACCCCCAGCCAAGGAAATCATGGTAAAGAATTTCTCAAAAGCCAACTTTGCACTTCTCAAGACTGAGGTGGAATCCTTCAAAGCCCCCGGGCCAGAGGATAATACAGCTCAATCCACAGAATCCTTTTACAAATGCATTCTATGAGCACCTGCAGGAATGCATGGATCGTGCTATCCCAAATAAATCCAAGACTCACTCCTCCAAAAACAGGAGACCTGTCTGGTGGACCCTGGCCATAAATAAGTTATACAACAGAAGGAGGAAGCTACTACATGACAGAGCAAAATCCCAAAAAGGGAAGGCATCTCTGATGAGTATTAGCAAGAAACTTCGATCCCTCATAAAATCATCAAAGGCCAGTTTCGAAAGAAAAATTGTCCTAGACACTAAAGATAATCACAAGGCCTTCTTTAGTTATGTCAGGAATATGGGTGGAAACTCCCAGATATGCTCTGAATTGTTGCATAACGGTACAAAATATACTGAACCTACAGACATAGCCAACATCCTGGCAGGCAGATTCAGTGCAAACTCCCCCCCCCTTCCCCCCCAAAGGAGCAAATGCCTATCCCAACTGAATGTAACCTCCCTGACATCACAGATACAAAGGTGAAAGCTGCCCTCTCCAAAGCAAAGAGTACAGCATCTATGGGACCTGACGGTGTCCCAAGCTGTGTCGTACACGAGCTCCAAGAAGAACTTAACCCTCACATTAAGTCACTCTTCAAACTTAGCCTTACTACAGGATATGTACCCAAAGAATGGCGTACAGCTACAGTAGTCCAACTCCACAAAGGTGGTGCCACAACGGACCCCGGGAACTATTGCCCCATCAGCCTGACTAGTCTGGTCTGTAAAGCTATGGAGCATATTATCATGGAACTCATAAACAAAGACATTGGGAGCCTCCAGACACTGGACCCTACCCAATTCGGCTTTGTTAAGGGCAGATCTTGCCTCTTAAACCTAGTTGATATCTTTGAAACAGTTACCAAAGCCATAGATGAGGGCAAGGTAGTCCACACAGCCTACCTGGACCTCGCAAAAGCCTTCGACATAATACCCCACTCGGGCATCATAAATAAGCTTACCAGCTTAAATATCAACCCCTATATCACAAGATTGGTTGCAAACTGGCTCAGGGATAGAACCCACATGGTCAGAATCACAGGTGCCATGTCCAAATCCAAAGCAGTTACAAATGGTGTCCCACAGGGCTCAGTTCTGGGACCTCTCTTGTTCTGTATATACTTCTCTGAGGTTCAGGCTAACATGGGGGGATTATGGCTGACAAAGTTCGCACATGACTGCAAACTGATGGCCATAATCGAATCTCCAGCCGACACAAGCATCCTCCTAAAGGGTCTCACAGAGACGGATGCTTGGTGCCAGAGCCAAGGCCTCAAGCTAAATGCTAAAAAGTGCATAGTCATCTCCTTTGGGAAAAACAAGGTGCCCACAAATTACCACATAGGTGGTAATCCATTAAGTACAGAAGAAGTAATTAGAGATTTGGGGACCAACGTAGATAGTAATCTCTTCTTTGATAATCACGTTGCCAAAGTGGTTAGAAAGACCTTCTATATAGCCCACCTTATCACGGAAGGGTTCGCATCTAGATCAAGAGAGGTCATTGTGCCCCTCTACTCGTCACTCATCAGGCCCATAATTGAATATAATGCCCCTTTTGGGATATACCTTACCCGACACCTGCAGCAACTGGGGAGACCCCAAAAGTACCTCACCAAGAGGATCATGGGCTACAAACAGATGTCCTATGCAGCTCGACTAAAGAAACTCCAGCTCTACTCAGTTGTTTACCACCTACTCAGAGGTGATCTATGCCTGATGTACAAAGCCATGTCAAACCCAGAATTAATGGACATGCTCCACCTCAAAAAATCCAAGTCCCTTAGAGCTACATGCTCCAGGGACTTAAACCTTAGCACAAAAATAAATAGGACATGCTGGAGGGACAGATTCATTTCCCAGAGGCTCCCCTCACTCTGGAATAGAATCCCAATTCATGTTAGACATAGCCCCTCGCTGACCCTCTTCAAGCGAAATCTGGACGCGTGGATGGGAAATCGCAAATTCACCCCTGGGATCTCTTCTGTGTCCCTGCTAGACAGAGGCACAGTAAACTAATCTTAAAGGGTACCTTCTGTGACCTACTTTACAGAGGCACAGTAGGCTAATCTAATAGGGAGGCAGAAGCCAAATACACTCTGGCTAGGCTTATAAATGCCCTAGGGCAGATAGCCTAGTATCTACCTATGAACCTACGAACCTGTATGTTCTGCCTGCTCCCCCTGTCCCCATGGCAAATCAGTGGGATGAGCTCAGATTTGTAGTCGGCAAATAAGGACATACATTTGATTTTCAAACCTCAAAATCTCCAGAAAATGTATATGACAACAAATCCTGTCACTCTATCAGCTCTCCAAGTTTATGAGAGCAATATTCAAAATATGTCCCATTTCCATCCCCATGTTGTCAAGCTTTGACCTGAGTGTGTGCAATAAGAGATTGAGTTGTATGTCCATAATATTAACTCAGAATCTGGGAATATGTGTAGAAACAGTCAGGTAGTCTTAACAAACATTCCCTCCATAGGTATACCAGGTAAGAGATGTAGAATTTAGCTATAAGACAGTTGAAGTATACACTTGTTTACAAACATACCACTGGCCAAACCAAGGCCATAGGGTAGTGTAATAATACCTGCACCTTAATGATCATTAAAGTTGTGAGAACTACAAGGATATATAAGTTAATTGACATATCTCCCCCCCCACCATATCTGTAACAATAATTTAAAGACACAAATCAATGGGTATGTTTACACCAAAACTACTATTGGGACGTATGTCCTATTGTTCAATAAATATTGAAATGTGTTTCTATTAATGTTCCATGTTGAAATACTATCATTGGTGGCCTGTTGCTATCAATGTAACCTGCATGCTGTTGTAATGGCCACCGTGGTTCCATATATGCATGTGTTCTGTTTGCTATGCAACTGTTCCAAATCTGGTGTTTTGGACTAATGGGAATATCTATGCATGCTGTTATAACTAATCCTGGATTATGCTGACTATTGCTAACCCACATATGTTTTAAAACTGCAACACCATAGCACGTTTTGGAAGGCCAGTCCCAGCGGATCCACCTCTCCCACCTCATCTGGACGTGGCACCAGGCTCCAGCACATCTGGGACCCACCCCAGGACCTCCTTGTCTGCTGGTCCTGCACCACCTTTGGGTGGAACCAACTCAAGGGAGTGAGCGTGGACAGGAAACTGTCACCTGTTGTCAGGTCTGGGGATTGGTGTGTAGCGAGTTCTGAAGGGAGTTTGGAGATCTGCTACGACAGCTTGAGGGCCGTGTGGCACATTTAGTGGGTCAGCCTGCCCCTCCCAACCAGCTCCCAGCACAGCCACCTTCAGGGCCATGAAGGTGCAATGGTGACTGCCCATGGGTATGGATCTCAGACCCACTGTTTCCATTTGGGAGCTCATGGGCTTCCGATTTCCAAACACCCCTCCCTGTCCTAGGTGATTACCCCACACATGTCATATACCGCCCCTGTATGCTGTCTTGTCTGTCTTCCTACCCAACCTACCTCCCCAAATATACCTACTATCCTTCCCCAACATCCCACTCTCACCTTAGAAAAAAAAAAGGGCAATCTGTTCCCATAAAAAAATCTCACCCCATACATAGCTGTCCATTTCGCACACTCGTGCCCCCTTTTTCACAAATTTCCTATCTCCCTATTTTCTTTTCTTTTAATGAAATTAGTGTGGGGTAAGCGGGAGTAAGCACTTTTAAGCATTAGTAAGTGGGTTTAAGCCTGTTTGCATGGCAGCAAGCAATGGCAACACAGATTAAGCACTTTTATGGCAAACTGCATGTAAGCATATTTAACCCGAAGTTAGCCTTGCTTACCACTGTGCAAGCCCACTTACAACTGCTTAAAAGTGCCTTAGTCATTCTATATCCAACAACCCTTGTTCTGCCCAGCAACAAAACAATCAGCCTTTGCAAGTCACGAAGCCAGGACCCTGCACCCCATAGCCACAGTGATTTACCACTACACCATTTGAGCTGTACATAAATGTGATGTTTTCTCAAACATACCATGCAGCACAGTCATTAGACAGTAGGGAAAATGTATTTATATATGTAGATGTATGTATGTATATACATTCATATATATATATATATATATATATATATATATATATATATATATGGATTCACTTTATAACCTCGAAATGCTGAAATATCGAATTTCAGTATCTCGAGACTATAAAACCAAATCCACAAAACACCGACAAACAAAAACCGTGAAACCACATAACTGAAAACACCACACACACTACACTAAACATACAACACAACACCCACATCACAACATAAACAAAAAAAAACACACATACACAACTCACACACACATAAGCAGGGGGGCAAGCCCCCCTGCACCCCCAACACCCCCACTACTTATATATACTAACTCCGAGATTGCACAAACACAACACAAAAGCTCCCTCACACACGCACATTCTCCAATCCCTCACACACACTCTAACTTCCACTCAAAACACTCACTTGCCTGACATAACACCTACATCCAAACATGGCGTCGCGCACCAACAAAACACAAACCCAGACATTACACAGCACAACTTCATAACCACGAATTCGACATATTTTCAAAATACGTCAAATTCGGCATTATGAACATTCGCTATTTTTAACATTCGACTTTATAGCTTCAAGATACTGAAATTCGACATTTCAGTATTTCGATGTTATAAAGTGAACCCACATATATATATATATATATATATATATATATATATATATATATATATATATACACATCTAGATATATATAGATATACATATGTATATATGTAAACATACATGCATATATATATATATATATATATATATATATACATATATAAATACTATAAATGTGTATTACAGTCGCACATTGGATCCACACTCTGAACCTCTCACTTCAAAACATCTGACCAAACGCACTTTTAATGGGGGTGAAGGGGCCCAAATTAGGAATCTCTTGTAATTATTGCCATTTCCCCTTCCTCCACAGCTGAACAGATATGGCTTGCAACACAATAACCAGCAGTTGCAAGTCTTGAACCCAGGACCCTGCACAACACACCCACAACAAGTTAACCGTAAGCCATCTCAGCTGTAATCAATATATATTCATGCTGAACAGTCAGCCTACCGTAGGGAATGTACAATGTGGAAGCACTAAAGCATTCCAATGATACATATAAACTGTCTTTCAGCTTTTCCTGGTTAGGGGTTGCCACAGTGGAACTCTGGTCCGCTAATAATTGGCAGTAGATTTTTATGTGCTGGCTTGCTGGGCCTAACGCACAACCTTCAAAGAAGGAATGCCCATTCACACATGTCGACACACAGAAGGCGCTGTAACTGAGAATCGAACGTGCAACGTCTAACTGTGAGGTGACAACTCTAATGCAGCACCACCACCGCAGTATTCCAATGATACATATACACACACATATACACACACATATATATATATATATATATATATATATATATATATACACACACACACACACACACACACACACACACACACACATATATATATATATTTATATGTATATACTCATACACATATAAAGATATTACTACTTATAGATATGTATAAGAAGAATATATCTAGAGGGGGCACAGCATATCAAACAGTCATTATTCCTATATTTGCCACCTTTTAAAATGGCCAGTATTAGATTCTTTCCAAATGAGAATTATTGCATGAAACATATACCCAAACACAATGCAAAGGACATGATACCACACACAAGTTTGCATATGTATATATGTTTACTTGTGTACTATTTCAATTGTTTATGATATTTCTTATAGCAGTAAGGTGTTTGGAACACATAATAACTGATTAATGCAACCCTGAAGCAAAACATTTGATACAGTGATATGAAAAACATAACATAATTTGCTGCCCACGCTAAGGCCTTCAAGTAGCACAACAGTAAAAAAAAAACACTTGCCTTGAAGATAAGAACCATTCACCACTTAATTACAGATGTAGTTCAGCAGCCTCCAATTACACTCTGTACTCAACCCCTAGGGGAAAAAGTATTAGTTGTCACAATGTAAATGTATTTGTTAAATAACAATGCTTAACTTAAAACGTCACTATCACACTGACAAACAGAACTGTGTGTAAGACAGTAAGCTGTAGCCCACTGCTGTTTCCATGGTGAAATGTATGAAAATGTACATCCATATACCTTAATGTTTCTTAACACTAATAACCCTCACATGTTGTAACAGCCTAGGTTAAAAGCTATTAATACCCCACCCCCCCCCCATAAAATGTCTTACAAGGGAATATAACAGTGTTTCCCATACACTGACCTCCGGACTGCACAAGGTCACACATGTTTTGTCCAGCTGTTGCCCTCATATATATGGATCCTACACCACAATTTGTGTGGGAGTCCACAACTTCACTGGAATGATAGCAGGAATGCCAGCACTAAATAATGCTAGGCCATTACCTAACAACTGTTTACTGCATGACATCTGGTCAAAGCCTGGTATATATGTGGAGGACAGACCCTGGAACACAGGGCCATATTTG
>NC_056739.1:661194299-661419299 GCF_019279795.1 Protopterus annectens
CACAGTGAAAAAGTTCTCTAAAGCAAATTTCACACTCCTCAAAACCGAGGTGGAATCCTTCAAGGCCCCCGGGCCTGTGGAAAATACAGCCCAGACCGCAGAATCCTTTATAAACGCATTCTATGAACACCTTCGGGAATGCATCAATCATGCAACCCCAAATAAAACCAAGACCCAATCCTCCAAAGGCAGACGTCCTGTCTGGTGGACCCCAGCCATAAACAAACTATACAATAGAAGGAGGAAGCTTCTACATGACAGAGCAAAATCCCAAAAAGGGAAGGCATCCCTGATCAGTATTAGCAAAAAACTACTGGAACTCATAAAATCGTCTAAGGCCAGCTTCGAGAGAAAAATTGCACAGGACACTAAGGATAATCACAAGGCTTTCTTTAGTTATGTTAGGTACCTGGGTGGGAATTCGCAGATATACTCAGAATTAGTCCAAAATGACAAAAAATACACCAAACCCACAGACATTGCCAACATCCTAGCTGTCAGGTTCAGCGCAAACTCCCCACCAAAAGGGCAAATATCTATCCCAACAGAGTGCTGCCCCCCTGACATCTCAGATGCACAGGTAAGAGCCGCCCTCTCCAAAGCAAAAACCACAGCATCAATGGGACCAGTCGGTCTCCCGGGCTGTGTTCTACATGAACTCCAAGAAGAGCTAAACCCAAACATAAAACTACTGTTCAATCTCAGCCTTACTACAGGATATGTACCCAAAGAGTGGCATACAGCAACAGTGGTCCCTCTCCACAAAGGTGGTGCCTCAACAGATCCTGGAAACTATCGCCCCATACGCCTGACTAGCTTGGTCTGCAAAGCTATGGAAAGGATCATCATAGACCTCATAAATAAAGATATTGGGGACCTACAGACACTGGATCCTACCCAGTTTGGCTTTGTTAAGGGCAGATCCTGCATCTTAAACCTGGTCGATTTCTTTGAAACAGTCACCAAGACCATTGACGAGGGGAAGGTGGTCCACACAGCCTACCTGGACCTCGCAAAAGCCTTCGATACAATACCCCACTCGGGCATTATAGATAAGCTCACCAGCTTAAATATAAACCCCTATGTCACTAGATGGGTTGCAAACTGGCTCAAGGACAGAACCCACATGGATAGAATTGCTGGAGCAATGTCAGACTCCAAACCAGTTACAAGTGGCGTCACACAAGGCTCAGTCCTCGGACCTCTCTTGTTCGGTATATATTTCTCGGAGGTACAGGCCAACATGGAAGGACTGTGGCTGACCAAGTTTGTAGATGACTGCAAACTGAGTGCCATAATCGACTCTCCAGCCGACACAAGCATCCTCCAAAAGGGCCTCATAGAAACAGACAACTGATGCCAGAGCCATGGCCTCAAGCTAAACGCCAAAAAGTGTATAGTCATCCCCTTTTTGCAAAAACAAAGTGCCCACAAATTACCACATATGTGGTAATCCATTAAGTACAGAAGAAGTAATTAGGGACCAGGGGACCCAAGTTGATAGCAATCTCTCATTTGACAACCATGTGGCCAAAGTGGTTAGAAAAACATTTTATATAGCCCACCTAATCATGAAGGGATTCACATCTAGATCAGGGGAGGTCATTGTGCCTCTTTACTCATCCCTCATCAGGCCCATAATTGAGTACAGTGCCCCTTTTGGGATGTACCTTACCAGACACCTGCAGCAACTGGAAAGACCCCAAAAGTACCTCACCAAGAGGATCAAAGGGCTCAAACAGAAGCCATATGCTGCCCGGTTAAAGAAACTCCAGCTCTACTCAGTTGTATACCACCTGCTCAGAGGCGATCTGTGCCTGACGTATAAAGCCATGTCCAACCCTGAATTAATGGACATGCTGCACCTCAGAAAATCCAAATCCCATCGAGCTACGCGCTCGAGAGACTTGAACCTCAGCACTGAAATAAATCGGACATGCTGGAGGGAGAGATTCATAACCCAGAGGCTCCCTTCACTCTGGAATAAAATCCTAGTCCAGGTTAGGCAGAGTCCCTCATTTACTGTCTTCAAGAGGAATCTTGATGAGTGGATGGGAGATCATAGGTTTACCCCTGGTATCACTTCTGTGTCACTGTTAGACAGAGGCACAATATTCTAACCTCGAAAAAGGGCATAGCAAAATTAATTTAAAATGGGTGGTGAAAGCCAAACACACTCTGGCTAGGCTTATAAATGTCCTAGGGCAGATAGCCTAGTATGAACCTATGAACCTATATTTATATATATATATATATATATATATATATATATATATATATATATATATATATATATATATATGGATCACCTTTAAATCCTCGAAATCTCGTTTCGCCGACACACTAATAACCGACACCAAAAGACCGACAACAAAAAACGCCGACAACGCAAAACACCGAAAACCATTACAGCAACACACTACACGTAAACAACACAGTACACTACATAACATATGCACTATCCCTAACCCAAACCCTAACCCTAAGGTCCGACACTACCGCACACTTACCCTACCTGCACCCTAACCCTAACTCACTTACCCACCCGTAACCCCAAGATCCGACACTACCACACACTCACCCTACCTGCACCCTAACCCTAACTCACTTAACCCACCCCTAAACCCACAGTCCCTCACTATCGCACACACACCCTACCTGCACCCTAACCCTAACTCACTTAACCCACCCCTAAACCCACAGTCCCTCACTACCGCACACTTACCTGTCCGCTCCCTAACACTAAATCCCTCACTCGATCGCACACTTACCGAGTCCGTCGGGTTCTCACCTTGTCGGTCATCTGCGTTGTCGGTGTTTTCGTCCCGTTGGATTCTGTGTCGGCAGAACGCGTTGTCGGGCATCTAAAGGTGACCCATATATATATATATATATATATATATATATATATATATATATATACACATTTCACCTACTGTTGAATGACTGTGCTGCATGATATGCTTGAGAACACATCACACACATCTGCAGCTCAGATGGCTTTCTGGTAAATTGATGTGGCTATGGTATGCAGGGTCTTGGGTTAGACACTTGCAAGGGCTGATAATGTATTTGCTGGCCAGAACAATGGCTGTTGGATACAGAGTGATTAAGGGACCCATAAGCAGTTGTAAGTGGGTGCAAAATGGCAGTTATGTATGGTGTGACATTTATGTTGGGAACAGATTGCCCTTTTTGTGTTAAGTTGAGAGTGGGTTGTTAGGGAAGGAAGGTAGGTATATATGGTGAAGTAGGTTGGTTCAGAAGACAGACAAGACAGCACACAGGGGCAGTATATGACACATGTGATGGGTAAACACCTTGGACAGGGAGGAGTGTTTGGAAATTGGAAGCCCATGAACCCCCAAATGGAAACAGTGGGACTGAGGTCCCAACTAATGGGCAGTCACCACTGCACCTTCATGACCCTGAAGGTGGTTGTGCTGGGGGCTGAGTAGGAAGGGCAGGGTGAACCTCTATGTGCATCACAAGGGCCTCATGGTGGTGTAGCAGATCCCACAATTCTCTGCAGAGCCCCCTATGCACCAGACCCTGGACCTGACCAGATTACAGGATCCTGTCTGTGAGTGCTCCCAGGGGAGGACAGGCCCCATCCCATGAGGTGGTTGCACCTGAAGTTAGTGCAGGACCAGCAGATGATGAGGTCGCAGGTTGAGTCCCATATGTGCTCTGGCCTGGTTCCATGGCCAGATGAGGTGGGAGAGGTGGTTCTGCTGGGAACAGTCTTCCCAAACGTGCTATTTGTGTTGCAGTTTTAGAACATATGTGGGTAGTAATAGTCAACACAATACATGCTTAGTTATAAAAGTATGCATACATATTCCCAGTAATGCAAAACACCAGATTTGGAAAATTTGCGTAGCAAACAGAACACATGCATATATGGAAGCACAGTGGCCATTAAAATGGCATGCAGGTTACATTGTTAGCAACAGGCAACCAATGATAGTATTTTAACATGGAACATGAATAGAAACACATTGCAATATTTGTTGCACAACAGGATATATGTCCCAACAGTAGGTTTGGTGTAAACATACCCATTGATGTGTGTGTTCAGATTATTTCTGCTGATATGGTGGTGGGGGGGAGATGTCAATTAGCAGCTATTATATCCTTGCAGTATGAGGTCCTTAGACCTTTTTTCCTGTTTATGTCTTGCAGGTACCATGTCAACAGAGTGACTGCCTGTGTTCACTCCACAGGAGAATAACATCCTCATCAACTTCATGGTGCATCACCATGGAACCCTCTTTGGGCGTACGGCCCATGATCTGCAGGAGAGGACTGCCCTGTGGAACTGGCTTTTCCACAGGCTAAACTATTTTGGCCTGCATAACCACAGTTATAAGCAGGTGTGACATCATTGCACTGACCTCATTCGCCATGCCCATCAGCGTGCTGCTGCAGTTAGAAGAAACCAGCTAGCCACAGGTGGGGATCATGCCATCCAGCCCCCACTGACACATGTTGAGGAGCTCCTCACCAGCCTTGGGACACCTGCCCACCAACAAAGTCAAGAACCTGAAAGTACCATTGTGGAGGTGGGTGCTACCCACACAATGAATGAGGAGCTTGCAGGTAAGCCCCCAGGGCACATTTGTAGACCACTGCTGCTTATCCATCTTCATCTGTAAAGTATCTTCATACATATTTCAGATAACATAGTCTGTCACTGCAGTGTAGTAATGAACAGATGTGCATAATCTGTAGTATTGTGGGTTTGTACTGCTGATGTACTGAAATGCTGCTCCCACCCTGCACCAATGCTACAGATGTGGCTACTGACATCACATCTCTCACATAACTATACCTGCCTGCAGCTGGTGAGTATGGAGGTCTTTTGTTCAGGTCTGCCAATACACCAGCTATGTTATGGCCATGGCATTTGCCATGCACACATTTAACACACCTACCCATAATGCATGCTGTACATGTTCACTTATTGTTGCTGCTAACTGCACTGCATCACAATGGTCACCATGCCGGCATATCTGAAGGGTATGTAAGAGTCTAGAAGTATAACTAACAACCTGTCAGTGCAAGATGTGTGGACAGAGATAAACATAATGGTGGGACAAATGGTCTACAGTAGGGACAAGTCTGAAACATTACCCTTATACAGTGGCTGCAACAGTGTATATACCAGTATTACAATGGCAACTGTTACAGATCTACACAACGGCATATCACAATACCACATTTCACAACTTTTACAACCTGTAATGTGATCCTAACATGAGCAATGAATGTGTAAGATGGAATCCTATGTTAGGACAAAAAATATGGGGAATACATACCTTAACAAACAACTGAAGCTTATGTGTGCACACACTCCAAATAACATATTGTGGAAGCAGCTTTTGAGGTACTGCAGCATTCACTCATCTTGAGTATGCACCTTCCATCAAATATGGGTCCTCAATGTCACACCAAGTAATGGTCTACTGTTCAAGAAGTATGCCATGATATTTGCCCACTCACCTGCAACAGAGGCAGCCATGGCTTGCACACATCTTACAAACCATAGGATGGATCCCATATCCAAAAGGTAGCACTCAGGAGTGGGAGACGTAGCCTTACCTTGCCATTGCATATATCATGGCAAACAGTGCAGACAAGCATGTATGTGGCGATAAAGTATGGGACACCATTAATGTAGAAAATAAACAGATGCCCATCCAAGACAGATGACAACACATGTCACAAACTGGTCATGGAGGCTGCACAGACACATGCAGCAACACTGAGGAAAATGCAGGAATGTCTAGCAAGTACTTCCTGTGCAGTACCTGTGTCGACAATTACCTGGACTCTGCATAAGTGTGGCCTATGGGTTAGGGTAATCAGATGGAAGAGTTGTTCTACAGGAGACATCATCCAGGGCTCTCCACAGGTAGCATATGCATAACATCAAGTCTCCCAAAGGCATGTGTTGCAATGTGTAATGGTGTACCGTGACCAAGGCTGAAACCTACTTCAGGCCCACCATCCCCATCTGTACCTTGCTGGTGCCAGTGTACACCTTTAGTTTTGCTGTTCATTAGCAGGAACTAGGCCGGTAGACATGGTGCTCTGAATTTGGGACACTGCAAAATATCACTCATGTGAGGCTCAAAAGGCTGAGGATGGGGAGGGGTGCCATCCTGTAACACAGCAGTGAACTGAAGCATTCATCCAAAGCTTGCTAAGAATGGCTGTATCTGAACACAGTCAAGGTCATGCATTGTGCCAGACATAACCCTGACTCCACAGCAATAGGGAAGCCACTGTGTGACCTCCAAGGGCTCTGCACATGAGCTGACCTTGCAATCTGGCAGAGTTGGGGGACATTTGCTGGGTAGAGTGACCAAATGATGGCAAGTAAAGATGGACCATGTTAGTATACAGCTTCCAGGAATAGTGACTGCTGTAGTTCACTTAACAGGTGCTGCAACAAACCATCATGTTAAGTGTGTGCACACTTATGCGACCCACATATTGTATGCATTCCAATCAACATCTGCACAACTAACACATTTGTTTGATACTGCATTTCATTGCACAGGTCATATGTCACATATCAGGTGTTTGTAATGATAACATATGCAGTATTGTGGCCCCATGGCATATCAGGGAAGAGGGTGGCATGTCAATAAGGGTGTGTACACTCCTCATAGCCACAGTAAGCTTTGGAAGTTGTCAGTATAATTGGATTTTATTGCTCATACATGCACTGCTGATGATGAGATCTGCAAATTTGACATCAAGCATTCACTATTGACATCTGTCCTCATATCAACCCAGGTATGTTTCAGAAAAACACATAGAGGCTGTGAGCAACAGAGCAAACATAACTGCCACACATATACACATTCAGCAATGGTGTGTACAGTTGTGAGATATGGTGCACAGTACATGGCAGGGTGCTGAACAGGTGCACAACAATAATGTGTACATGGGTGCAGTGTGTTCCAGGGGAAGGGGCATCACCTACTAACACAACTCATGCATCACAGAGATGTATAATGTTTGTAACAGGGATTGAGTATAGCTGCAGTGCATGCTGTTAAGTGCTATATGTCATGCATGTTGACAGTTGAAAGCAACAAATAGATGAAAGAAGCGTGCAGAACAGACCACCAGCAAAAATCCAAGTTTATTTAAGCGCTTTACGTCAAGTTTCAGACTTCATCAGAATAAAGTCACATGATCATGACAAACATATATAGACCACCCAACCTAACCATTGGTCAATGCAATTACATCATTTCCTCTGAAACAAACATTATACAATATTTATAAAAATTGTTAAAACATGATGTTCTTGCAAAAAATGAAAATAAAAATACAACTGATAAATCTATAAAAAATACACAGATTTTAATTTTAAAACAAACCTCAAGGAAATTCTGTCATTAAGACCAGGTACTTGGCAGGCATTAGTTTTAATCTGCCATGTTAATTCCTTAAATTCTAGCCATTCATCCATTGGTTCCCCCTCTTGCTCCAAGGTCAATGTGGTCTATGGCCCCAAACTTAAAAGTATGTGTGGGGCACGCACAAATGTGCTTATACAAAGCACTGTTTATGTTTTTATTCCTGATGTCATACAGGTGTTAGTACACCCTTTGCCTCAGTGCCCTTTTGGTCTTACCAATATAGAAACTGTCGCATAGATCACACACTGCGACATACACCACCTCCTTAGAGTAACAGGAGTATTTCTTTCTAGGTTTTACCATTCCATAATCAGTGATTCGAATGGCCTTGCCTTGAAACATGGTTGGACACTGATTACATCTCCTGCATGTGTGGCAACCACCAGGTATGGGTGCACTAGAATCTCTTTCTAATAGCCCATTTAGACTGACTTCCCTCTTGTAAACAATAGTGGGCTTGTTTCCCACTACTGAGTGTACTTTGTTGTCAATAGTGAACATATCCCATAATCTGCATATAATGTTCCTGATGTCATAAAAGTCAATGTTAAAAGGGAGAATAAAAGCTCTTGAGAGACTTTCCTCTCTCCCATTCTGGGTTGCTCCAGTAGGGCATTCTCATTGGACAATAAGCAAAAAAAGTCCCCATTTTCCTTTTTCTAATCACCTCATTGGCAATGTCCTGAACAAAATTGCCAGAGTAGCCCCTTCCAGTCAGCATGTTTTTTAACTTAGCACACTCACTCAGAAAATCATCCAATCCTGACACCATTCTAGTTAACCTAACATACTGGCCCTTGACAAGGGCTCTTTTCTGGTGCATCGGGTGCCAGCTATCAAAATGCAGCAATGAATTTGAGTATGTTGGCTTCCTATACAAATGAGAAGTGAAAGCCTTGTTTACATAATCTTTTTTGACTGTTACATCCAGAAAATTCAATTGGTCATTGTCCCTGACCATGGTGAATTTAAGGAAGGAGGTAGTTTGATTAATGTAAATGAAGAACCTATCCAGTTCCTCTTCACTTCCCTTCCAGAAAATCACCAGGTCATCAAGGTACCACCCATATAGTGCTCAAGAGTCTTTATAAAATAAATAAATCCTCCCAGTGTGCCAGCACAATGTTGGCAAAATTGGGGGTACAACAGGCGCCCATCGCTACTCCTAGCTTTTGTTTAAAAAGCTGGCTCTCGAAACAAATAAAACTCCATACATGTACGTATGGTCAATATGGTGTTATGCGCTAGACTGGAGTTGAAACACAAATAGTCATAAAACCATTCCAAGCCCTCATGGTGTGAAATGACTGAGAATAAATCTTTAATGTCGATGGTCACCATTATGAGACGATCGTCATACATCTCAGGTTTTATTTTGGTGAGAAAATCCCAGGACTCCCTAATAATAGTGCCTCTTCCATCAAGTACTCCCTTCACCTTGCAGTCAACAAATTTTGCTAGGACAAATATCTTGGAAGCCTTGGTGTCTACTATTGGACACAGGGGTGGATTGTTGATTGACTTGTGTATCTTTGGGATCCCAAAAATAGTTGGGATCCTTGTTTCCTTGGTGTCTAAAAAATCGTGTTCACTTAATTCCAACTGACCATTCAATATTAATTCATACAGGGTAAGATCAATATTCCTGTAAGCAATGTTCATCTAATTGTGTGAGACTTCAGTATAAGTGTCACTAAAAAACAATTCAAGCATTTTGCTATTGCATTCGGAAACATCCATCACAACCAACCCACCACCCTTATCTGGTTTCATGATATGGACATTCCTCTTACCCAATATGTCATTGAACAGTTTTTTCACCCTGTTGTCCAAATTAGAAGCTTCAGTGATACCTTTAAACCTCAGTTCCCTCATTTCTTTTTCACAAAGAGTTTCAAATAGGTGGACCAGTGGATGGGAAGGGGGTATGAAGGTGCTAGGTCTAGTCAAATGAGAATTCAATACTGCTAGGTTTTCATTGTCTGAAAAATGAAGGGCCAAGTTCAATTTCCTGGTAAAGAGTTTCAACTGTACAATAGTTTCAACCAGGTTGGCCCTTTTTGCTGGTACAAAATTCATACCTTTAGAAAAAAGTTCGGCCCACTCACCATCAATCACCAGGTGACTAAGATTGTAAATTCTGAAATCATCTTGCACATTTTTAATAATTTTACATGCCTTAAACTCATGTTCATGACAAATCAAAACATCACAATCTCCAATTTTGGGTTTAGACACCCCCCTCCCCCTCCTCTGTTGACCCTGGTACTGCCCCTGGCCATGCCTCCAACTCATTTGATTCCCATCCCTCTGGTTCATCAATCTTTCCGATTTCCTCAGAGGGGGTGGCTCTAAAGGGGCTCCAGATTCCATGTCATCACTGTCCAAGTCAACATTTACATCCTGTTGAGCTGGACCATTAAAGAAAGTAGTTTGCTGACCTAGTGGTGGTTCTGGTTAGGCTGTACCACCATCATAATCATGTTTGTCTCTAACTAGATTTTTTTCTTTCCATGTTCTAATATCAACTAAATCTTTGTTAACCACATTAAATACTTTATAAAAATCATGTTTTTTCAAATAAAATGTCATTTTTTATGCTAGTATCAAGTTTGTTAATTTCAGTCAGTAAATGAGCCATTTTTCTATTGTTGTCAACAGTGAGCAATTGCACCAACTCACAGCCTTATACATACTGGGTGGTTGCCACAAATGCGGGAGATGTAATCAGTGTCCAGCCATGTTTCAAGGTGAGGCCATTTGAATCACTGGTTATGGAATAGTAAAACCTAAGAAGAAATACTCCTGTTACTCTAAGGGGGTATGTCGTAGTGTTTGATCTATGCAAAAAGTTTCTACATTGGTAAGACCAAAAGGGCACTGAAGCAAAGGGTGTATGACATCAGGAATAAAAACATAAATAGTGCTTTGTATAAGCACATTTGTGCGTGCCCCACACATACTTTTAAGTTTGGGGCCATAGACCACATTGACCTTGGAGCAAGAGGAGGACCAATGGACAAATGGCTAGAATTCAAGGAATTGACATGGCAGATTAAAACTAATAAAAAAAAAAACAAAAGTCCAAGGCACTCCAAATGTAAAGAATGCCCAGAGTCAAGACAAGAACCCAGTTGCAGCTCCACTCAGTTTATTGGCAAAATCTCAATACACCATTAACGCTTTTCTATTCCACATACAAAATCGCGTTTTCGTCCTGACAACATAATTAAAGTATTTAAGCATCAATTGGGTAGGAAGCATTCATCTGATGAAGTCCTATGTTGTCAGGATGAAAATGCGATTTTGTATGTGGAATAGAAAAGCGTTAATGGTGTATTGAGATTTTGCCAATAAACTGAGTGGAGCTGCAACTGGGTTCTTGTCTTGACTCTGGGCATTCGTTTTCGAGATTAAAACTAATGCCTGCAAAATACCTGGACTTAATGACAGAATTTCCTTGAGGTTTGTTTTAAAATTAAAATCTGTGTATTTTTTATAGGTTTATCAGTTGTATTTTTATTTTAATTTTTTGCAAGAACATCAAGTTTTAACAATTTTTATAAATCTTGTATAATGTTTATTTTAGAGAAATGATGTAATTACATTAACCAGTGGTTAGGTGAGGTGGTGTATATATGTTTGTCATGATCATGTGAGTTTATTCTGATGATGTCTGAAACTTGACGTAAAGCGCTTAAATAAACTTGGATTTTTGCTGGTGGCCTGTTCTGTATGCTTCTTTCATCTATTTGCTGCTTTTGAGTGATTTGACTGTTTATTTCCCGGCATGTTGACAGTTGGGTAATGAGAGGTCTGTGTAATATCTTTGTGCCAACTCAACTGTAAGTGTGTGTGTGTGTGTGTGTGTGTGTGTGTAGAGGTAAGCAATGACGTACAGGTCTTAAAGTACATTTTCTGTCTTCACCTTATAGGGTCGAGGTGGGTCAGGGTTACTCCTGCAGGTGAACTGATGTTAGTGTCCCTACAGACTCCGACAATGATGATAGGTATGGTGAGGCACAAGCAGGGTTGTCAGGGGCTGAAGCTGTGCCATTGGTTGACATCCAACTGTTATCCACCCCATCCTTACACACAGTCGCATTGCCTATACATACCCCATCACCAGTGGCCATAGATGAGGAATAGTTGGCAGGTGGTGGCATGGGATAGGACAGTATGGTGACTATGGCAAGTGTGTCTGTATACAGCAGCCATAGTCAGATGACTGGAGAGGTACCACACAGGCAGATGTACAGGGGTGCTCATAGGAGGGCTACTGGACATCATGCCCCTGGCAGAAGTGCCACAGCAGGTATCAAGATACACATGTCTCGGGCCATCATGGAGGCACAGGCACATATGGAATGTTATACCAGACAGGGTCTGAGGCTCCAGAGGGCTACTCATTCTGCTGTTATTGACAACATCCGTGATTTCACAGGTGCCCACCGTTATTTTGCAGAGGTCCTGGATAGGCTGTTGGGTGAGATGGTGGGAAACCTTGACCGTGCAATGTCTGTGTTAGAGCATATGGTGGGAGTAGGGTGACAGCGACGTGGACGTAGGTCAGCAACACCAACAGGTGGATGTCAATGTGGACGTGCAACAAGTCAAAGCTGCTCCCGTAGTGACAGTACCAGCACCAGCACTGCAGGGGGGGGTGCTGTCCACACCACAACACAGCAGGCCACGTGCACGTGGCCCTGGCTGGTCCCAACAGGGGCCCGGATCCAGCGGACATTTGTCATCATCAGGGGAGAGTACCATATCTGGCCTTGTACCCAGTAGTGCCCGTGAAACCCAGGCTAATATGGTTCTAATGCACAGGGTGAATGTACTAAGGTGTAGCAATGTAATGCTGTGTAACATGTTTTCAGCAAGAAAGTTTAATGCTTATATGTCATGATGTGTAGCTGTCCAGCCATGATGCATTATAGCTGTTATTAACACTGACTGATAGTCGTCTCCATAATATATTCAGTTTGTGTTGCAGGTGTCTATGTGTCAGCAGGATGTTGGTCTGCTGTTGTTTCCTACAAGGGGTATGGCACTGTGGTGACATACTGACTGTGTCATATCCTGGGTATAGCTGAACACAAGTAACAGGTCTGTATAACAGTTACTGCAAGTGCCACATGGCTGATAGGTTGGAGGGGTGTATACAGATGTGTGCATGGTAGCTGATGTCAGCAGCCCTTCTACAGTGGACAATGGCAAGTGTACTGGGTGATACATACCACATGTTTGTGTATAACACACACACACAGAGGCTTTGGTGTTGATGCAATACACAAAGAATACTGTACACATGGATGTACTTAATTTTGCAGTGAACCCATTTTTGCCTATGTAATTCCACCAAGACATAATAGGCAAAACATCACATCAGTAAATAATCAGTCTGCTACTTTAATGTCAGTGACAATGGTACTGGCAGGGTATATGTTCCCTTCCCCAATATAGTGCAATCCTGGCATTGGTAAACATAGGTGTGCTGGGGTGTGTGGCACAACCATACACTTTGGAGGGTGTGGGGTGGTGTAGAGCAGCACATAGTATGAGTGATGACTAACCTGTAAACATAAACTGCAGACTAAGCATGGGGATACACACAGCAATAATTTCATTGAGGGTGGCTGTTTCCAGAACATCAACAGCCAACTATATATACCAACTCCAGTATCGCTGTACAGCTATACAGTGGGGAAGAGGGCATTTACACATCTACTACTAGTTTTGGTGGAATGAATATCCACCACGTGATTCCTTTGAACTGTTAGCATTTGCCAGTTGGTTCTCAGACAGATGACCTCCTGGGACATATATTTTCTGCAAACTGAAGTAGCTCCCATCACATACACACACACTTACTTGGAAACCCTGAGAGTAGAACCCCTACCTAGGTACTTATTGCTACTAATGTGTTTGGCCTTAATTGCACACACATCACACAGCTTTTAGGATGAAGTGTGTCCCAAGTCTCCTGTTAAGTGTGGAACATCACCAGGCCTGTACAGTATGGTAATGGGAGATGTACTGGGTGTTAATGGACAATATATAGTATGCCATACTGTCGTGTACACATTGACAAACACATAACAGTCATAGACACATCTGAGCGACCTGGGTTTATCAGTGGTAATGACGTTGTTAGTGAGTCCATTCTGTTTCAGATAATTTGCACACAGCACATACATCATTAGGCTGGATAGTGTGTATGGTTGATAATGACAGTGGTCCTCATACAGTGGACCATGGGACATGTACTTGGTGGACCATGATGTAAAGACAGTATACCCAGCACCCATACCCCACATTGGATATTTTACTCACTGAAATCCATGATAATACTTTAACATATCGAGAATAACACATTGGCCAGGACTGCAATACAACCCCTTGTCTATCTCATTAGTGCTACAACAAGGATATGCATTTATTGCACATGCCACAGGGATAGTATGGTGATAGTTTGTCATGGCTTTCCTAATATCAGCAACATCACTATGCCTTATACTGTATTGCCAGGTGCATTGTACTTGGAGAATGTGGCCTCAGAATGCTGTATCCTACAATTATACACACTTGCACATATACACACACTTACCAGGACTCAGCGGGTAACCCATGCCTATCCACCCATTTGTACAACAGTGTTGTGCTGGTACTGCAAGCTCCAGGTAGCACATAGGGGGAAGAGTGTAACAAGGTACATTTAATGTCCATTAAAGCAGCAGCCATTTCTAACTATGGCAATGGGGGATGTAGTGTGTGAGAAGGTCCTCAGGGTATTATCAACTGCAGGTTTACAAACACACATACACTGTTATTCTCAGCAATGCACACTGATGCATTTGTCAGTACTGGGGTCCATAGGTGCAAGTGTTCCTAGGTGTGTACCAGGATATTGTCCATGGAGAGATGAGAAGAGTAGGGGGTGTGGGTACAGTGGTATCATGCCACCTGACATTTGTCAGCAGGCCATCTATCAACTGATTCCATGTGGGTGATCCTCAGGGTGACAGTTAAATGCAACATCCAATCATCTGGTTGTCTCTTGCAGAGGGCCAGTGAGGTGCTCTAATTGACATGTATGCAACATATATTACATAACATGGCCAGTGTCTGGGTTGGAACCTGTACCCAAGCATGTTCTGTTGACTGTGGTAGTCTAGTTGAGGTATCCATGGCATGCGGTGCATACAGGGTGGGGTTTCCTATCTGTAGCATTCATAACACAGCTGGGCAGACATGTCGGTGTCAGTCACGTATAGATTGCATGTGAGCAGCCAAGATAGATACCTGACATCTGCACATCTGTACAGAGGACAGACAAAAATCAGCTAGCCAACAGGTTATGCATTAGGATGAATGTTTTGACAGACAGATGTCTGACAGTGATAGGTATGCCATTACTACAAGACAGCAGCCCTCAATGACATGTCCTATATACATAGTAGTCTACAGTTAATATCCACATATCAGATCAATATCCAGTAGCAAGTACTTAATAGCACACAGCTCACACACCAAGAACACGATAGTACTCAGAGTCCAGCATTGCATGCAGGAGTGTATAGTTGCAGTACTACAATCTGCAATCGAAGAAAGCACTGTTAACAGTAGTAACGTAATGATACAATACATGCGAGTGTGACTGCATATAACCTGGGATACTACCCATGTATGAAACACATACAAAAGGAAAAGATTGCTGTACTAGCCATATATACTCAGGTGTCCGAGACAGTATACTCACACCCCTTGCTGCTGTAATGACAGCACACAGAAGCATGTTATATACATGGAATTGAATACACTTATTAAATATGTCATTATCATGCTATTTCATCAGACTGGAATGTGACCACTGGTTACCAGGGCTGAGCCATGCTTAACAGGTGTAAGCATTGCTTCAATATAAATGCTAAGCAGATTTGCACATTGGTAAGTGAAGCCTAACAGCTTTTCATTTAACCGTATGTTAGCAGCGCTTACCATCAGGCAGACCGATGCAAACTCACTTAACGTTGCTCAAAACATACTTAACCACTCTGTATCCAACAGTCCTTGTTCTGTCTAGCAACAAAATAAACAGCCCTTACAGGTCTTGAACCCAAGACCCTATACACTATAGTTAATCCCTAAGCCATCATAGCTGTGAATCTGGTTGTTGTTTTTTCCAATATATCTGTCAGTACACAAACTGAATAGTAGTGAACAACTGCTTTGACTTCTACAATTGTGTAGTACTTGTTAATGATACTATTATTGACTCAAATATGTTGCTATATCTAAATATACACATATCAGATAAATATGGTGTGATACATTTGGGAAGGTATATACAACAGTCATGTTTGCAAATAAGGATATGGATATGTATACGTATGTAGATATATGTATACATGTACCTACACATAAATATTTATATAGATATGTATATATACAGCTGTATATTGATATATATATATATATATATATATATATATATATATATATATATATATATATATATATCACACTAATGAACCTGTGGAATACAGCAAGAGATATGACCAATAAACATGGTCAGTGTGACACAATCTGGTCAGTGCAGAGGTACCCACAGAACTGTTTAGTGCAAGATGTGTGGACCAAGCCTGACAAAGTGGATGTTTACAGCCATGTAAATTGGAATATCACACAAATACTGGAATAGATAAGCTCACACAGTTAATGCATTCATACACTCCTGTCTGTCCTAACACATATTAACCAGAGGAGCAGAGGTCCCAAGCCCACATACTTCACACTACATAGTGACATACATCTTTACACCATCCCACTGCTTTTTCAGACATACACAACAGTTATGGTGGCCATGCAACAGTTCATCTGACATATGTCTGGACATAACATCACACTAGGTAAATACACTGAGCTGCTAGGCATGTCACAAAACACTGTGCAAACTTCAGGCAGACTGCCACAACACTGACCCAAGTTTCCTATGGGGGCATACACATGTACTTGAAAATATAACAGGCACAACAGGCATGTAATAGCACAGAGTAACAGACACCAGTGTGAAAGTGCATACCCAACACCAATCTGAACACAGTCACAGTCACATTATGGTAAGCCTAAGTAATATTACAGTATATATACTGTGTGAACAACACCACCCTCATATGAGACACTCACACAGTAACCCTACATATACTTGGCCAATACACAGTGTAGTCTGATGCCTGACTGTGGTATGGGACATATGTCAGTCTGTCCCTACAAACATGTAAGCTGATTGGGTACCATAAACTGGAGCAGCATGCAACATCAGATAGAGCAGGACCAAGAACAATGACATATACCACAGTCTGTACACAGGTCATGTAACATATTCACAATACACACTCTGTCAACAATCACCATAAGTACACAGACTTCACTACTGTACACACTACAACAGAATGTCCAGGTTTCGTCCTCACATATAAGGCCTACTATACATAACATGTCTAGCAGTCTGATTTCTCACTGGCTTGTTATCAGGTATAATGTCAGTAAATAATGATGTACTGTACATATGCACCTCTTACTGCATGACATGGACAAAGGGTGACAGACTTGGGGGAGAAAGGCACAAATACAGCGTCAATATTGACATATTGCTGTGATAATCTGAGAAATGTCCTGGTGTAACAGGGTTTGTTGTGACATATCTTTTCTGAGGGATATTTATTTATTTTATTTATTTACTTTTATTTTACATTTGTTGACCGGGCTAGTCTAACTGGATATATGTCCATTTTCAGTAGAGGCCCGGGGAGAAAAGCTCCAAGGAAAAAACTTACGATTTAATAGAGAATAACATCAAAAACAGTTTTATACAGCAATGATTGTACCATAAAAGCAATATAATTTAGCATAACATGTTAGCTAAAGAAATTCTTAAAAGCATATCAAAAATAGAAGAAATAAAAGTTTTTTTTTTTTTTTTTTTTTTTTTTCAATTCTAACCTACTCTTAAGTTGGTTAAGTATACTGCATTTACATTTACAGTTTACATTTGTTGACTGGGCTAGTCAAACTGGATGTAAGTCCATTTCCAGTAGAGGCCCGGGAGAAAAGTTCCATGTATTTGTACAGAGTAAATAGATGTTAAAAGAATAGAAGTTGTACAGTGTTGTCAAAGAAATAAAAAAAATATATAAGATAATACAAAAGTTTTAACTAATACTGTATAATAGTAAACCAGTTCTTTAAGGTACAGAGATAACTTTTACTTGTATACATATATATATAAAATTTGTGTACTATAGGATATATTGTTAATTTGTAATAGGTAGTAGATGAAAGAAGGGTGAGAAGAGTAAGTGGGGGGGCAGAATTAGTCAGGGTTAGTATAGGAGCATAGCCAGTGATTATTGGGATATGGTTTTAGTTGTTTTTTAAAAAGAAAAAGAGAGGTCTGAGCTGTGATATCGGAAGGAAGTTGATTCCATAGTTTTCCTACAGAGTTGGAGAATAAGGAGTCACCTGCTGAGTTGTTGGATTTAGTAGTATTAATCAGCAGTTTGTTTGAGGAACATAGATTTTTGAGATTGTTATAAGGTGTGATGAGGCTAGAGAGTTTAGGAGTGTTGCTAGGTTGATACAGGGTCTTATGAGCTATTGTGAGCTGGTGAAATTGAAGCTGGTTAAGGAATTCTAGCCAGTTTAATTGTTTAAAATTTAAGTTTAAGATTAAGGCAGTGATGTGTTCTGAAAGGAGAGCCTGTAGCAAATCTAGCAATATTATTATAGGAAGTTGTTAGTTTCTTTAGGTTGTTTTTTGAGATATTAGTATAAATGGGTGCGGTGTAGAGCAGAGTGGATAAAAGATGAGTTCTAGCTATAGCAGACCTAGCTACTGGAGTAAGAAAGGGTTTGATTCTGTAAAGGGATCCTAGTTTCTTTTTAATTAATTTTATTGTAGTGTTTATGTGTATATCAAAGTTTAGATTGTTGTCAATTGTTATTCCTAGCAGTTTAGTGGTAGGGTCAGGTGAGATAAGGGTACCATTATTAGAAGTGAGGTTGAAATGTAAAGAGATGGACTTTTTGGTTGGGCTGAAAAGTAGCAATTTAGTTTTTTTGGGATTTAGAAGGAGGCAGCGGTGGGAGAACCATTGTTCAACAGTGCTGAAGGCTTTTTGGGTAAGGGAAGTTCAGTTGGTGAGGCAGCTGAGCAAATTAAGGTAGAGTCATCTGCATACTGAATGCAGTTGGAGTATGGAATAGCAGATTGCAGGTCATTAATGAAGATAGAAAATAAGAGTGGGCCTAAAATAGAGCCTTGTGGGACACTGAGGGAGATTGGGAGGTGATTAGATAGTTCATTGTGCCAGAGTACAGCCTGCTGACGGTTATTAAGGTAGGATGTAAACCAGTTCAATGATAGAGAATCAAGTGAAAGAGACTTAAGTAAATGCAGGAAGAGTTGGTGGTTAATCATGTCAAAGGCTCTGGATAGGTCAATGAAGACAGCTGATGAAAGACAGTTGTTGTTACGGTTGTTACTGATGTAGTTTGAGAGTGATAGCAGGGCAGTGGTGGTACTGTGGAAAGGTCTGAAGCCATGTTGGCAGTTAGCAAGTAGGTTATTTTGGTGGAGGTGGTTGAGAATTTGTTTGTGGATGCATTTCTCCATAATTTTGGCTAAAGGGGATAATAAAGCTATGGGACGATAGTTGGAGAAGTCATTGGAGTTTCCCCCTTTGTGTAGTGGGATGGTATGAGAGATTTTCCAAATTAATGGGACATCTCCTTCGTTTATAGATCTATTAATTAGAATGGAAATAGGGTAGGCAATGGCCTTAGCTCCTTTTTGTAAGAATTCTGCCGGTAGTTTGTCTGCTGATGGGGAGGAAGGTTTTAACTTTTGGAGAAGGGAGGAGAAGTATGAGGTAGACACAGGTTGGTGGTGGAATTGAGGGGGTAGATTAGCAGAAGAAGTGGGTAGGTTGGATATATCAGGTGATAGGTGGCTGGCTAGAGTTTGGATGGTATCTGTGAAGAAAGAATTAAAGGAATTTGCAGTTTGTATCGGATTATTGGGGTTAGAACCCTGAGGATTAGGTGTGATCAATTGACCTGGGTAGAGAAGATTATTAATACTAGTCCAGAATTGTTTTGGTTGTTTGAGAGAGGTTTGCTGTAGTTGGAGATAATAATTATTTTTGTCTAGCAGGATGGCTCTTTTTGTGCTGTTTCTATGTTCTCTAAAGGTTTGATGGTCTATTGGATTCTTAGTAGTACGCCATTTTGTCCAGTGTTTATTTCTAACTAGAATTTTTTGTTTAGTATTGTTAGTAAGCCAAGGGGCTGGTTTGGCTTTGATTCTAATAGAACGAGTTGGAGCGTGATGATCCAGGATGGCTAAGAATGTAGAATTAAAGTATTCCACTGCATTGTTTAGAGGGAGAGTTTTTAATGGGGTCCAATTACATTGTTCGAGTTCTGCTTGGAAAAGTTGTGGGTTAAAATGCTTTTTGAGTATTGTTCGAAGGTGTTAGGAATATTATGCAGGTTTTATGTCTGATAATATATGTTAGAGAGTGGTCACTGAGGTCATCTGGAAGGATACCTGTTGTGTAGGTTTGCTGAGGAGTGTTGGTAAGTATCCAATCTAAGGTGGTTGCTTTGTTATTGATTTTATTGGTTCTGGTGGGGGATTCTATAAGCTGAGAAAAGCCATAAAGGTTAATGTGGGTGGTGGGGTTGGTATTTGTACAGGAATTCCAATCAATGTTGAAGTCCCCAAGAATTATGGTTTCTTGAAGGATGTTACTAGAAAGCCAGCTGAAAATATACTCTACAGTATTACTATTGTTCCCTGGGGGAAGATAGACACAGATGATGTTTATGGCTTTACTTGTATTAAGCTGAAGTTTGGAGAAAATTATTTATGCACTAGTGTTTGTGGGTAAAGTAAGATTAAGTGTACTGACTTGAAGCTCATTTTTATAGAGGATTGCTACTCCTCCCCCCTTTTTGGAAGTACGGTCAAGTCTGATTATATTATAGCCAGGAGGGGTGATTTCCTTGTCTTTAATGGTGGGTTTTAGCCATGTTTCTGATAAACAGAGAATATCAAATGGATGGGCCTGTAAGAGGGCATGAAGTTGAGCAATTTTGTTACAAATACTGCGTATGTTTAGATGTGCAATTAAGAGTGAGTTGGTAGGTTTGGTAGGTGAAGAGGTTATCAAATTGTCTTGGTAGTTATTTGTAGTGGTGGGGGGATTGTTAGGGCCAGGGTTTGGGTGGATGTCACCATCTAATAGAGATTGAAGGGGTGTTAAAGGTTTAGGTTGTTGTGGCTTGCAGTAGAAATAAAATACTTTTCTAGCTTTTAGGTTAGAGTATTTAATATGTGCAAGTCGATGATATTTGGCTAATTGGTAGCTGGGTTTGAAAATTATATTTAGGAGGTAGTAAGGAGAAAATTCTGTAGCAGATGAGGTGTCTTTGGATGGTAATGATGAGATAAGTGGTGGATAGAGGTGGTAATAACGAAATCCACATTAAAATATGAATGTTGTGGGGAATTATAGAGATAGACATTCTTAGGATGGTGAGTTGAATAGAGAAAATGGAGGGTAAGAGATAGAAGGATTGTAGAGAATTAGTAATAGAATAGGAGATAGGAGAAGGGGTGATTAGAGATGGTATGATTGAGTGGGTTATGAGAGAAAGGGGTTGGGCGTAATAACTATATGGTTAGTATGATAGGTACAGAGTTTGGAGGGGTCTGGTCTGTGGGAGGATAAATGTAGGAGCACTGGGGGCAGGTGGAAATAGGGGGCAGGGTAGGGGAGTGGCGTGAGTCCGAAAGGTGAACGGAGCGGGATGAGACAAGAGAGAGTTCTATCAAGGAAGACAATCAGTGAAGTCCGAGAAGTGTAGCAGGTAAGTTTGGAAGAATGGGAGTTTGTAAGGGAGAGAGTGAGAGGAAAAAATGAAGCTGGTAGGAAGAGATTAAGGCTTGGTAGAGAGTAGCAGGAAAAAGGATGCGTGGAACAAGGAGAGATGGTAAAAGGTCAGAGAAAAAGCTGGGGACAATGACCTAGGGGTAGGATTAGTAAGTATAGCAAATTGTAATACAATAGCTTATAGAGTGATGCCACCTAGTGGCCAGTAAGAGATATGAAGTTAGTAACTCACATGGATGTCACAATGTACTGACTGTAACCATCAGAGTATGCTACTGCATATCTAATGATAGCAAGTGTGAGTAACACAGCACATGTAAGACTCCAAACTCCGGGCAGTCTGCAGATAGCCCTACAGGTGAGAGTTTCCTCAACCACATAACACTGTCATGCCAAATTTAAATCATGTAGAACAGCCATATTCACACAAACCCTGTTAAACCAACATTACTTCAAATGGAGAACAGCAATGCTTGCATTCTGTCCCCATGTCTGCAACATCCCCCTTTTGTTTGTTGGCCTGTCTCCACAGTGTATGTTGTACAAGGTATTTCCAATAACCCACTGTGATGCTGTTTGTCAATCACCCACATGAAGTGCTTAGTTGTAGGAGTATGTTTCCATGCAATTGGCTATAGGAATGATACCACAGCTGTTCCACACACAATTAGCAAGTGGGGGACTGCAATTCATGCACAGGCCATCAGCTGATCATGAGCATTCCTTACAAAATTCAAGCTGCTGCCTATGCAAAACAGACATACTTTTCCACATCCACCAGAGAGGGCGAGAGAGATAGACAGAGACAGAGACAAAGTAAGAAAGGAAGGGTATAAGAGAGTAAGAGCCAAGCGTGTTTGTGTATGATCCATGGGTGGAGAGTGGTATCTGGGTATTATAACAGTTGCCTATATTGTTTACTAATCCATACTGTCACATAGTAATTGCATATGGCTGTACACATTTATGGCTGAGGACTGTCTACAACAACCTCTACAGTGTTTGAAAACTGTTGGCATTCTAATGTGGACAATGGGACTTATAGGTTAATATAATGATGTAGCAAAACCCACACAGTAATGAATTCTGTCAGTACACACTCACCCCAACACCCACACAGGATACAGATGACACATGCACAAACACACACTTACCAGTACTAAGTTTCAGTCCCCTACCTATGTATTGGCTGTCCAAAGGTATCTTTGAAGGTGAGTGACATCAGCTACAGTGCTAAAGAAGAGATAATGGAAGTGTAAATGACATGTAAATGTCCATAAAAGCAGGTGCCAATGGAGACACACACACACTCTATCAGGGAAACACACACATCATCACAGTTGGCAAGATCAAGATTAGAACCCCTACCTAACTAGTTTGCTACACTACAGTATTATGCAGTTATCACAAGCACCACAGAACTTACATAGCTGATACATGGCCAAAAGGTTATGTCAAGGTGAATGACATCAGCAGGTGTGCTAAAGTAGGCCAATTGGAGGTGTAGTGATTGTGAAAGGGTTCAAAATCATTAATCTCCACACACACACACACACACACACACACACACACACACACACACACACACACACACACACACACACTTGCCAGTACTGAGATGCATTGGTTCATTGCTTCACAGGTGTGTAGTAGGTGAATGGGCCTGATGGCTATACAAGGCTAGGCAAAGGGAATACCTTGGCATCAGGGCACATGACAATGGTCTCTGGTGCGGCTCAGGGGCGTAGTCCGTGGAATGGTGAGCAGTGACTGAGACCTGGTTCAATGTCCAGGGAGCACCCCTGCATTACCAGGCTATAACTCATACCACACTTTTCGGCCACCTAACCTGGACCGGAACACCATAGGTGGAGGTGTGTCCATATTCATTAAGGATATCCATACCTCCAGGCTAGTTGCTCAGCATAATGCATCCGAGATTATCCAAGTGCAACTAACCCTGGACAAAACTGCAATCCAAATTGTAGCTTGTTACAGATCCCCCACCATGCCCCAGGATTCCCACTACTCTTTTCTTGATATAGTGGAAAATATTAGGGTTCAACCAAACACCCTGATAATGGTCAATAACAACTACCCCAGCATTAACTGGGGAAACTACTCATGTACCAACTCCTTCACTCAACGTTTTCTGGAAATCATAAATTCCAATGCACTGGATCAACTTATCCACACCCCCACCAGGGGCAACCATATCCTAGACCTAGTCATTACCAATGTGAGTGACTGGTGTTCCACACCTGAAGTCAACTCCTTGTTGGTCAGATCTGACCATAAGCTAATCACCCCCGATATCCACATCCCGCCCCAGCCTCCATTATGGAAATCACAATAAAAATTTCTCTAAAGCCAACTTCATGCTTCTTAAGACAGAAGTGGTGAACTTCATGACACCCATGCAGATGGACAATACAGTTACGACTGCTGAATCCTACACAGATGCACTCTATAAGCACTTACACGAGTGCATGGATCGTGCTATCCCAAACAGAACTAAAACACTATCCTCCAAAAAAAGGAAGCCAATTTGGTGGTCCCCTGCCATAAACAAACTCTACAACAGAAGGAAAAAACTGTTGCAAAAGAGAGTAAAACCCCATGAGTGGAGGAGTTCCCTGGTCAGACTCAGAGAGAAGCTGAGATCCCTTACAAGATCCTCCAAAGTTAGCTATGAAAACAAAATCGCCACTGATTCTAGGGACAACCACAAAGCATTCTATAGCTATGTCAAGAATCTCAATGGCAACTCCCAGATCTGCTCTGAGTTACAGCACAATGGCATGAAAATTACAGAACCAACTGATATTGCCAATGTCCTGGCAGATAGGTTCAGTGCTAACTTTACCCCTCCCTCTCACCCCCTAAAGGGCCCTTAACTATATAGGAAGAATGCAGAGTCCCTGTAACAACTACACAGATAAAAGCTGCACTCTCTAAAGCCAAAAACACAACATCCATGGGACCGGACAACATCCCAGGCTGTGTTTTACATGAACTTCAGAACTAACTGGCTCCCCACCTATGGACAATGTTCAGTCATAGTCTCACATCAGGCTTTGTGCCCACTGAATGGTGCACAGCAACAGTAATCCCACTCCATAAAGGGGGAGCCACCACTGACCCCAGGAACTATCGCCCTATTAGCCTGATGAGTCTGGTCTGTAAGGCCATGGAACGTATCATCACGGTTCACACAATCTATCTTGACCTCGCCAAGACTTTCGACACCATCCCCCATTCTGGAATTATAGCTAAACTAGGTATAAATCCCTACGTCACAAGATGGGTTGCCAATTGGCTCACTGACAGAATCCACACTGTAAAAGTTGAAGACTCCAAATCTGACTTCAAACCAGTGGCAAGTGGAGTACCACAGGGTTCAGTCCTGGGACCTCTCCTGTTTGGTATCTACTTCTCTGAAGTACAGGCTAACACAGAAGGCCTTTGGCTAATGAAGTTCACAGATGACTGCAAACTAGGAGCCATAGCTGAGTCCCCAAATGAAGTGGACATCCTACAGAAGGGCCTCACTGAGACAGATGCCTGGTGTCAGAGCCATGGCCTCAAGCTCAATTCCAAAACATGCATTGTCATCCCCTTTGGTAAAAACTCTGTACCCATGAACTACCACATAGGTGGCAGTCTACTTAATGCCGAATGTGTAATAAGAGACCTGGGGACCCAGGTAGACAGTAGTCTCTCCTTTGATAATCACATTGCCACAGTAGTCAGGAAATCCTTCTACATGGCACACATCATCACAAAAGGGTTCTCATCTTGGAAAAAAGGTCATTGTTCCCTTCCACTCGACACTCAGACCCATTATAGAGTACAATGCCCCTTTTGGAATGTACCTCAAAAGACATCTGCAGCAGCTGGAAAGGCCACAGAAGTACTTCACAAAGAGGATTATTGGCCTCAAACAGATGCCCTACACTGACCATCTCAAAAAACTCCAGCTTTACTCCATAGCATATCACTTACTCCGAGGTGATCTCTGCCTAACATATAAAGCTATGTCATACCCAGAGCTGTTGAGCATGCCACACCTAAAGAAATCCCAATCCCTCTGAGCTACATGCTCTAGGGACCTAAACCTTGTCACCACAATAAACAGGACATGCTGGAGGGATAGATTCCTGTCCCAGAGACTTCCCATACTCTGGAACAAGCTACCCATCTATGTAAAGCAAAGTTCCTCATTAGCACTCTTCAAGAAAACTCTTGATAAGTGAATTGGAAATAGGAAATACACCCTGGGGATCACTTATTTGGCTCTGCTCAACAGGGCACAGGAAAATAACTTTCTTGGGTAGCATAAGCCAGGGGAACCTTGTTGGCTAAGCTTACTTAGGCCTTTGGGTCGATAGCCTAGTACCTACTTATGAACCTACCTATGAATGTATGGTCCCCACAGGTGAGTATTGTATTCAACATCCACTCATCTGTGTTACTGTTGTGGGTGGCCAGTGATGTGCACTGATTCGCATGTATGTGATCTATATTCCATAACATGGACAATGTCTGGGTTGTGCACATGTCCCACACGCATGTTCTTTGACATGTGGAAGTGTACTTGAGGTCTCTGGGCCAAGTTGTGTGTACAGATTGTTATCTTCTGAGGTAGCATTCCTGATCTCATTTGGGGAGACCTGGCTATGGAACTGAGGTTGTGCTTGCACCTTCATTGACAGCATGATACAGGTATTAAGTGGAGTTTGAGGGGTCTGTCCATAAAAGGCATGTGTATAAAGCATGGTATTCCCTTTGTGGGTTACATTTTTAGACTCTACAGTTGCTGCAGGCACCCAGTGGGGAACATAGCAAAAGGACCACTGTAAGCATTTATTTGCCTACTGTAGGGATGGAACAGGGTGCCATGTCCTTTTACTTTCTGGATAATACACACTCATTCTGGAGATGTTACACATCACAGTACTTTCTGATGTCAGTGGCACTGTTGTGGTCAACAGGCATGTAGTCCATTGCAGTCACACCGTAGTTATTATCTGTGAGTCAGTATGCAGGGATCTACCAATATAGTGGTTGTTGCCTAGCCAAGTGTGTTTGTGTATGAGACATGGGTTGAGAGTGTTCTCTGAGTAATACAAGGATTGCCTATATTGTTCACCGATCCATAATGTCACAAGTAGGATTATGGTTTGTCTACACCAGCTTCTCTGGTGTTTGACATCTGTTGTCCTTGTAAGGTGGACATTGTGACATATAGTATTTCCTCAATATAATAATTTAGCAAAACCCACCCTACAATGCATCCTGTTATTACACAATCACAGCAACCTCCACACAGGATACTGATGACAGACACACACCCACTTGTCAGTATTGAGATTCAACCCCCTACCTAGTTATGTATTGTTACTACAGTGTACCGCATTTATCATGCGTGTCACGGTGCTTATTGGATGGATGTTGTCCCAAGGTACTTCTAAGGTGAGGGACATCACCAGCCCTTGTAAATATTGGCATTGGGTGATAGATCCCAAAAATAATTCCCCCCAATCATACATTTGCTAGGGATGAGGTTCAAACCTCTATCTAACAATCTTTATGGACCATTATGTTACGCATTTACCACATGCACCACTGACATGACACGGCTTAGGGATGGCAACAGGTACTTGTAAATTGGATGATATCTGCAAGACTGCTAAAGTCAGGCTCTGAGATGTGTACTGGCTGTAAATGGGGCCAAAATATTTGAAGTACATACATACATACATACATACACAAACACTTGCAACAGATGAGATTCAAACCCAGACCTGCATAGTTGCTACTACTACATTTATCCACATTTATGGCACACATCATGAAGTTTACAGGGCAAGTCCTTTTCCAAAGGGGTATTTCAAGGTGACTGACATCAGCGTGGGACAAGAAGTAGCTACACAGGTAGCTGGAGGGAATAATACAAAAATAAATTGGAAGAACTGGATAGGAAACTGCATAAAATGAAAAATGTTGCAGTGTGAAAATGTTTATTTGAAGGACTGTATTACAAGTGGGGTGGTTCCAAAAGGGCTTTGAGTATGGCGTTATCCAGCAGGTCTAATTGAGAACTCAGCCCTGCACAATGATTTAATAGCCATGTTTGATAGGCATGACTTTCAATTATTAGAACTGCTCATTAAATATAACACTAAATACATTGATTTGTTGTTGGTTGAGTGTAACTCATTGCAAACACAATTGTTGTCGGAAGCTGACTATGATAGGTACAAGTACGGGCAACATCTTATTTTTACTAGTATTGAGAACAATATTGTGGTATTAAAAAGAAAGAAAAATAAAAAGTTGGCTAGAGACAAACATCAATACAGTCAAAATTTTGCCTATCCAAAACTCCCATGTGTTTATAATAACAGTAATAATGGTGAACATTTGCAGTTTAATAATAATAATGGAGCAGTGTTTGAAGAAAATGAGCAACAAAATTAAAGTGATTTGCGTAATGATGATGACTATGAACAACAATTTCCACCTTTAAGACGGCCCGAAAGGATCAGGAATAGGAACTATAATTATGGTAACAATCATGGTAATGGTCCCAATCAGGATTTTTATACCCCTTCCAGAAGGAATCAGAGGAGGGGGGGCAATGGGGATGCGGACGATACCCGAGGAACGATTATTAACTGAATGCACTGGTCAACTGAGTTCTATTGAAATTGATAGTACTAGTGGTATCTCAGATGAAGTTGGACAACAAAAACCTATGGTTATTTTTAATGAGGCACATGATTTTAACATTTATAATTTTTCTTGTACATTTTTTGATCAGGAGATGGCTGATTTCTTAAGCAAAGGTTTGATTTTTGTTCCTGCCTCTGAGGCATGTTTAGCTACGGTACTCATGGATTTTAAACTATTTCTTAGGAAACTGAATTTTAGAATTATGTTTGGTGAAAATCACAGCCATTCTGATATGCAATTGCATACCACCAGTACTTTTAATCCACCGTTACATCCGGCTTTAATTCTGTATGAGAAGGCTTGTGAAATTGATATTATACATCTGTTAAGCAATAAGTATGTCCATTTGAGGGACAGTTTGAGTTATAATGATAGGGAATTACTTGCATATTTAATGCAACAGAATATTAGAATCATGAAGCCGGATAAGGGGGCGGACTGGTGGTAATTGATGTTTTTGATTATAATTATAAAAATAACACAGATACTTAACACAGCCACATTTGAAGAAGTTGGCAGAAATGCACTTAATGTAGCATATAAGAAGACTGAAGTATTTCTTAATGATTTGTTTCTTGAAAATAGAATCAACATTGACACCTATAATTATGTACACATTATTGCACCTACCATTCCTTGTATTTTTGGCTCACCTAAGATATATAAGGATATAAACAATCCATCACTAAAACCAATAGTAGACAGACGCAACTCCATAACTTATGCATGTGCCAAATTTTTAGATTGTAAATTGAAAGGTTACTTGGATGGTCAAAACCAAATCTGTACAGATTCTTGGCATTTTCTCAGCCTTATTAATGCACAGGATGTTCTATTTTTAACAATAGATGTAAAAGATCTTTTCTCTGTGATTCTGCAGAAGAAAGGCATAAAGATGATAGAAGAGTTTCTGTTTGAACAAGGAGTACCACAAATGGACACTAACTTAAATGTTGATTTATTTGAAGTGGTTTTGACCAACAGTTATATTATGTTCAACAATAATTATTATTTACAAAGGGTAGGAGTTGCTATGGGTTCACCCTGTGGCACCATTTTTTCCAACTTGGTAATGGCCCAATGGGAACAGACACATATATTTAATAGTGTATATGAACAGTATATTGTCCTATATTTGCGATATTTGGATATTTTTATTTTATGGAGGGGTGAGCAGCAGCAGGTGGATGATTTTATGGAATGTATTAATAATACAACTCAATTTTTGAGGTTTACATACAATGTTGATGGAAGGAGAGTAATTACTTGGATGTGAATCTGAAAAAGGACAAGGTCAACAAGAGGTTTGTAGCAAAAATTCACAGAAAACCCACCTATTGGAATAGCTTTCTTCATTATACAAACTCCCATCCTGTTATTAACAAAAGAGCGGTTATAAAAGGCCAATTGGTGCGTGCCGCAAGGATGGTTAGTTTACATAATGAATTTCTTTATGAGTGTAAGAATCTTATAAACATGTTTTTGAGTAGGGGCTACCCAGTGGACTTGCTGAATGAATTGTTTCTCGAAGTAAAACAAAAAAGAGAAAATGGTTATTTTGTACCTATTCTTAATAGAGATGGATTATTGGTGGAAATGCACAGGGCTAATCAAAACATGAGAATTGATTATATTAATGCCTTTATAACTACATTTAATGTGCATTTTTTTTTAAATTAAATCAATAATTTTTAAAAATTGGAGACTTTTGGATGAGGAATAAATTATTACCAATAAATTTCAGAATGATATTAAAATGATTGCAAGGAAGGGTAGGGATATCAAAAATCTCATTGAGCGATGCTACAGGAAAGAAAAAGGTGGGGGTATGGAAAAAATGTGGCATGTGTACTTTTTGTAAGTATATGCATCAAGGTGAACAGGTTGAAATTAATGGTAAAAAGTATTATATTCATCAGAAATTGAACTGCAAATCCAAAGGGGGTGGTATACATAAAAAATGTTATACATATTATATAGGAAAAACGACAAGAATGCTAAAAGAAAGGGTTTATGAACATTTGTATGCCATAAGGAAGGGGAATTTAGCTAATGCTTTAGTGAAACATTACACAGGCATGTGTTGATCATAATTTTGAATTTTGTACCATTCAGCAGATTTATGAGCAACCAAGGGGTGGACCCTGGCGTTTATTTTTAGAAAAAACTGAATTAAGATGGCAATTATTAATACAGTTGTATTATAAACCAGGTCTTAATGAACAATGTGCCATTAATAGTCTCTTAAGATTAAACGCTTTCTGTAGATGAACTAATAATTAATAATTAACTTCACTTTTTAATAAGCATAGGTTTTATATTCATTCATTTTTATATGTATATGTCAAAAATGACATATTTTTTACCATAATGTATGTTTAACAATTTTCTGTACTAACAGTATGCTTACATCATTTTCTTTTGAAGTTGTGATTGGGGGTGGTAACTGTTGGTGTACACTAGTATTTAAAGGATTCTCTGTATTAAATGGTGGTCTGATGAAGTCTGTTACTGAGTAGATGAAAAGCGCTTTACCATTTTTAACGTTTAATAAATTTCTGTTTTAGGAAGTATCTGCTATCTTTATCTTACTTTTGGTAACTTGCAGACTTACTTCTGATCCTTTTGGCAGTCTTTTACCTGGGTAGAGTTTGATTTACTAGATGCCTTAATTAGCTTTGTTCTTCTATTATATGATGTATTAATACAAGCATTCCCCAGTATATTTGGATTATGTAATTTGTAGATGGGAATAAAATGCATGGGCTAAGTGACAGATGAGGCAGGTGATTTTTCAGAGCTTTTTATATAGCTTTAGTAAGTTTTTTTACAGTCCTACACTTCAGAAATGCTTGTTGTGGTGGATTTAGATGCCATTAAGGAGACTATTACTGACTCGTGATCATTTGACTAAAGTTAAGGATACTATAGGAGTAGTACAGGTATATGCAGTGCTTAAAGGATGACCACAAAGACTTTGACCGTTAATGGGCTAGTAGACTAGCATACATTAAGTCTAGGTATCCTTGGGCATATCCGACCTTCATGGTACAGGAGCACCAATTTACTGACAGATAGTTGAAATCACCTATCAGAAAGGAATTTTTATTTTTGGGTAGTTCAGAAAACACATTTTGACTGACTAGCCATAATATGTGTGGCATGCAGGGGAGACATAGAGAGTGAAGACAATAGTTAAAATTAGCTACAATTCAGGCAACTGTGTACATATTGTATATAGTATTAAAATTTATTGTCTAAGTTTTAATATGTTTTACATTTTATGAATGCATCTATCAGTGTGACACATCATGAAGATTTTAATGTAATACAACATTTTTTTGAAAAAATAGCTACAGACACTACATTTGTCTGACATACTTTTAACTTATAAACAGTACCAAAGATAATTTTAGGTACCTGAATTCATTTAAACATGTATTCTGTACAGCAAGTCCATGTTGTAAAATCTCCAAGATTACATAGACTTAAGTGTCAGTGGCACAACAGGCAGAAGGCTGTGGGTTTTATTCTCAAGTCACGTGGATCACTTGCTGATGCTGCATGGCAGTATCAGGGGACTTCGGCACTCCTCTGTATGCTGTCCTTCTGATCAGGTGTTGAACCGAGGCCCCATCTGCTTCAGTTGGTGCAAGCTCAGGTGCATGTAAAAGATCCTGTGGTATCTATCGAAAAGAGTAGGGGTTGTTTATTAAACATTGTATCATATTTACAATATTTATATATTATATATTATTAACAATTATTTATATCTTTTGCACTTATACTCTGCCATCTATTTACATTTTTCAGTGCACTCCATTGTATCTATTTAAATTGCTTATCTTTTCCCATGCTTTTTTGCACACCCAAAATCATACTTTCTTCAATATTTCAGACAATATCCATCTTCCATTAAATTTTATCTCATTTAATCTTTCATTCCATATAATTCATATTTTATAAAACATCTTTTTATCGATTTTCTTAGTATCTTTACTTGCTTTATTAAAATAATAACCATATTCTAACATATCCATATTTATGTCCTTCATTTTTAATCCCCTCCGCAAGTTTATTTTCACATAATTACTTTCCATAATTTCTTCATCCATTTACTTCTTAAAAAACTGCATATTAACTTTTACTGGCAACTTCTTTGCTGACAATCTCCACAAAAATATCTCTGCGTTGTAAATATTTTTTATACCACTCTAATCTCTCCTTTACTGCTTTTGTTTTTCATGTCGTAATGGCTTCTGTGGATACATACAATAATGCTTATTCATTATATTTAAATACCATTCTTTCCTATTATTTTCTATTAAATATAAATGTTTTCCATGACAAAATTGTATCCTGATATACGTTTATTTCCTTATTCATATATATTTTTCTTATTTTCCCTTTACACACCCTTTGTTACATTTCTTTTTCTTTTCCTTTCATTATTAAACTTATCAGATTTGTATTTCCTTCTTTTAACCATATCAACACTTGATAAAAATTCAATGATGCTGCACGAACAACAAGATTCATTAAACCAGTTCTTCTTCTTCTTCCTCTTCTTCTTTCTCAACATATTACACTCTCCTTTTCACTGGGTTTAATCTGGATCGCCATATAAATGAGAAAACAGTTGACAATGTTTTTCCATGCTTTGTAGGCAACGTAAACACACTTGCTAAGTATGCAGTTTTTCCTAATAAAACAGAATTGATTATTTATTTATTTTCAGTTTGATTACCGGGGAAGTCCACTGGGCCAAGAAGTGCACATTTTCAGTGGAGGCCCAGGGAGAAAAGCTCCATGAGTAATACAATACAATAAAGGTTACAAAATACAAATAAAGGTTACATAATGAAATACAAGAGTAAGATTCATATATTCAGGAATTGCAGAGTGTAATATACATCATGAGACAGTTTAACAACAGAATTATTATTTTTTTTTTTTAGCTCTTCAGATGATTACAATATTTGCATGCTTGGAGTTAATTAAAGTCTGCTAGTTCTGGTTCTTTGGAGCAATAAGAATAAGCATGAGAGTATAGTGGAGCAGTAGTAAGGAGAGCTTAGTGGGGAGAATCCCTAGAATTTATGTGGGGTGAAAGCAGGAGCATTTCCATTTGGAAGATAGGTGCAGGAAAAGCTGGGCCTTGAAGGATTCAGTGTTGGGTATAGTCCTACGAGAAGGAAGGAGAGCGTTCCATTTTATACCTAGAGAGAAGGAAAGTAGAAGCTGGCCAGCGGGACGTTTGGGTTTGTGAATGGAGATTAGGTTTTGGTGTTCAGATCTCACTGATCTGTTAGGGATGTATGGAGGAAGGATGTTCTTTAAGGCTGGGCATTTTTCAGGGGAGAATAGTAGTTTGTGAGCGGTGGTTAGTTGCAGATAGTCTAGGTGGTTATGGAGTTCTAACCAGTTCAGAGATTGTAGGCTGAGGCAGTGGTGAGTTGATGTTTTGGATTTGGTGGCAGATTTAGAGATCTTATTATAGCAAGCTTCGAGCTTAGAGGTGTTGGTAGCAGACAGATTGGTTAGAAGAGGGGCTCCATATAGAAGGGAAGGTAGGAGGTAGGTGATTGCCAGGGTATGCCTAGAGGAGTTGGAAAGAAAATGATTGTTCCTATATAGCATACCTAGCTTTTGGTGGGTTGTCTTTATGTTTTGTTGTATGTGAAGATCGAATTTGAGGTGTTCATCTATGGTAATGCCAAGGAGTTTTGCAGAGGGGACCACTTCTATAGCAGTGTTAGATTGGCTTAGGACATTGAAAGTGTTTTTGTCCAAGGAGGAAACCTTGGAGGGGAGGAAAATTAGTATTTTATATTTATTGGTGTTGAGGGAAAGGTGGTTTTGATGCATCCAGTTCTCTGTAGTGGAAAAGGCTATTTGAGTTTTGGTCAGTAGTTCAGGAATGTTGGGGGCAGCACATACCAAGGTAGAGTCATCAGTGTATTGGATGACCGTAGTGTCAGGGATGACGGTGTGAAGGTTATTTATAAAGATGTTGAAAAGCATGGGTCCAAGGATGGAGCCCTGAGGAATGCCAGTAGGTGTAGGCAAGAAGGAAGAGGAGGAGTTCTTCCATTTGACAGCTTGAGATCTGTCAGATAGGTAACTGGAGAACCAGGATAGAGTATTAGGGGAGAGATTAAGGTTAGCGAGATGAAGGAGAAGGTGTGTATGGGAGATGGTGTCAAAGGCTTTAGAAAGATCTAGCAGTACTGTGGATACAATGAGTCCAGAGTCTCGGGCTTGATTGACAGTTTCTAGGAAGGATAGTAAGGCAGTTATGGTACTGTGGCCAGGACGGAAACCATGCTGGGTGGGTGTTAGAAGGTGATTCTGAATTAGATAAGGCAGAAGTTGGTGGTGGACACACTTTTCTAGAACTTTAGATATAGGAGAGAGTAGGGCAATGGGGCGAAAGTTAGAAATAGTGGTGTTTTTGCCTCCTTTGTGAAGAGGTAGAATGTAGGCTGAATGCCAGAGTTTTGGTATGTACGACTCATTTAAGGATCTATTAATCAGAATACTAATAGGGAGAGCAATACCTTCAGCTGCATGTTTGAGGAAGGAGGAGGGTATGTTGTCAGGGGCATTAGAGCATGGCTTTAGCTTGGATATACTTTCTTCTTTTTTTTTAATTTCTCCAAGTCTTTTGTGTTATTAATACCATGATGGGAATGGGCTCCATTCCTAAGTCAAAGGATGATTACAGTTCATGTAATTAGTATTGTTTCAGTCCTTGATGTTAGCCAGAAGTGTTCATCACAGCACCAGCAATGTGTCCAGTATTAACTCTTTCTGCAATTCATACAGAGTTATATGTATCAGTAACTATCTAAGTACAATTGTAAATTATTTTTTATAAGACCCACTGCTCCTACTACTACTGGAACTATCTGGGTGTCCTTCTTCCACACTGAGCTCAATTGTCCCTGCAAATCTTCATATTTTATGACTTTGCGTCTCTGCATACATAAGATGGTGTAGTAATTTCAATGATCAATGCTACTTTTGTTTTCTTTTCATGGACTACTATATCTAGTTTTCTCGCATCTTTTTTTTGAACTGTTGATAATGGGTGATCCTATGTGATATAAACTTCATCATTTTCTATAATGCTTTGTGGCCCATGTTTCCAGTGTTTTTCAATTCCTTCAATATTATAATGTTTGCACAATCCCCACTGCAGCAGTCTTACCACATTATTATGCCTTTCAGTATACAGGCCCTCTGCCATTAGTGTATCACTCCCAGCAACAAGATTTTTTTTTTACACTCATTCAGTTGCTTCTTTTTTCAAATGGTTTCTTGGTCTATATAATGTTTTTCATAAATCTGTTGTATTAATGAACACAATTTTTTATTTGAAGCTTCTGACAGTTTTTCTTGTGCAAGTATTTTTCTTTCCTCTAATTTCTCTCTTAATCTTTTTGTATACATTGTGTCTGGAAATTCTGGGCTTCTTGCATAACAGTAGCAATACATAATTTCTTTCTGATCGTCATCAGTCCACTCTATCATCTTTATGGCACTTTTTTGGCCTATCAATTTTTGTGATTATTGTGGACATCTACTTCCTTCTACAACAGGGAAGACATCAACCCCCTGGGCCTGACCTAGCCCCACTGTAGGAATGTTTCTGTGTCTTGAGGATTCTGCATTGTCATTTTTTCCAGTACTGGCAACAGTACAACTACCAGGTTTGGGCACTTTTTATTCTGGGTCTTGTGCACCCAGCTATCTTTTTTTATTTTTTAACCTACTTCTGGCCATGATATATGCTATATAAAGTACAGTCTATATATATCAGTGTTGTCTTGGTGGGATTTTGTGAAAAAGAGTGTCCACCTCGTGAAGGTACTCACCAAGAGTTGAGGATGAATTCATTTCCAGCAATACTGCTGTCCTTTTCTTGCTTATTTGCCATCTCTACATTCACACCCCCTGCCAGAAAACACATCGATAATGTGCTAAATGAGATTACATTGTAAAGCTGAATACACAACTGTGCAGTAACATAGCTGTATTATATAACCTATAAATGCAACCTGCTTTTTTGTGATCCACAAGGCCAAGCTGTTATCTTTCATTTCATTTGGTAACACTTCTATATAATCATTTTATATCCTTAGGTCATGTTAGTTTTATTCAGAAAAAGCTAAAAACTTTAACGCACAGTTGCCTACTATATGATAACTTATATGTTCTCTAAAACAAACATATATTCCTTACTTTTTGTATTATGTTATTTCATTGTTGTTTTCTATATAGACCAATACCACATTTTATACGTAGTATGGGAAGTTCCCTGATGCGCTGGCCAAATTTCTGCAAGTAGTATAAATACCACCTCAGGTCTCCCCTGAAAAGAGGCTACTAGCCAAATGGGACTAACCTAGTCAACAAAGGATAAATAAAATATAGAAGGATTCAGACTTAACACATTAACAGGAGAGATTATAGTTTTCGGTACTAATAAAAAAGTAGATAATTCTAGTGGTTGGTCACCAGTAGGCACCAGGTCTGCCTTCGAGCAGGGGGTCATTTCATAGAAGGTGGGGTGATGGCATCTCTTCAAACAGTAATTTAGAAGGATTTCCTATGATCACCCAGTATAAGGTGTGCAGACTGATTGCCTCTGAGGTACGCCAGCAGTTGGACACCCAGCAGTACACTGTGGAGTGCCTCCTGCCACAGCTGGTAGAGTCAAGCAAGCATTCAGCCAGCCACAACCATCTATCACCAAGGGCAGAGTCTATCCATGATGGCAGACAAGAAATGACTGAAGTCAGGGAAGAATATGCTCTGCATTGGTCTGACATGCTCCCTATACTCTGCTCCATTCAGGTGCTTCCCTTTCATAGGTGTCAATCCTTATAACCTGCTCATATTTCAGCCCTGTCAATCACCCACTGTCCATTCTCTACAGACTATGCCCATCCATTGCTGCAGCCACCATGTGCCCATATCCCCCCTTATTGTCTGTTCCTTGGTTTCATGTCTGTCTGCACCTGCTACTTTCTTTGCTCTGTCTTTCCTCCCACACACTTCTTACTACCTTCCTGAACTTTGCTTCTTCTTCATTTATATAAAAATGGCACTTGGCCCGCTAATGAGATGCCTTTCAACTACCAAGAATTATTCCTTGTGGTTACCCTTGTGGGTACTCCTCTCATTGCTTTTTCTCCTAATCTGCATTTACTATGTCCCCTTTCCTCTACAAATTCATGATGAAATGTGTTGGCACTTTGCTGTGCTGGCAGTTTATGGCCTGCTCACAGTGCCCAAACTGCAGCTATGAGGTATTCTTTGCATGTATTACCTCATTAAAGCTTCCGTACTTTTCTTTTCACACTGACTACATGAGGTAACCTAGGCCAGTCCCTTCCCTAGCATGGCTGCTGGCTGAAACACGGTGTGACTAATTTACATTGCAGTAATTTTATCAGAATACTAACATTAATTCTACTACATGGCTAAACAGACTACAAGCCATGTGATGAAATCAATAATATTCAATGCTCTGCTGTGGTGCAGTGAGTGACTATAAATACCACCCCCCCAAAAAAAACTCTTAGTTTATGAAATAATTACACTTACCTTAGAGCAGTTAATGATATAAAATATGGCAATATTTTCCACACTACAATAAGGAGTAGCTATTGGGACTTTAAAGACATACTTTCTAAATAGTATTAAGTATATATTTGAAGGGGATTGTAAATTAAAAATTTTGGTGTGTCTAAGCTTAAAAACGACAAGGGTTTTGATAAGGAGTTCCACAAACGTTATGAAATCAGAAGCATTTTTTTTCTTTTTGATCAGTTAATTTTAACTAAAACAAAACGGGTGAATAAACTACTCACTTTACAAAGCTAGGTGCACTTAACCTTGTAAGCGATTGTGATATCTGAGAAAAAAAGAGAATTTAGTCAAAAAGTATGAGATGCTGTTATCTGTGTGATTTGCTTATACTTTTCCATTACTTATACTGGTGCTTGATATTATATTCCCAAGAGAAAAGAAAAAAAGCCATAATATGTCATCCAAATGGCACATTTCATTTCGCCAAAACATGCTTTTTGAACTGAAATGCTGCTCTACATTACCAAATGAATACCAGGCGTGTTTAAATTAGTCATTGGTCTCATAAGGTTATTAGTATAGGCTTTGTCAGAGGGCAAAATGTCCAATAGGTAGCCAGTCATTCTGCTCAACAGAATGGGCGATGCCACTTATATAAGCGATGATACTATATAAGAAAAGAAGCATTTCATGATTAAAAAAAAAAAAACAGCAGCGAACATCAAAACATTCAGAACATCAACAAACTTATTTCAGAAAGTTTCTTAAAGTATATTAAAGGTGAAATATGTTACTGAGAGTTATTTCAGAGTAATCTGACAGCCCATGACATAAGTGTCAGATAACACTTGCATAAATGAATGTTCATATCAGCGAAACAAACTCTAATGAGGTTACTGCTGAAAAGTGCGGCAATGCAAAATCATAAAGACCCGAGTCAAAGACTGGAAATAAGCACAATAAAAAACAGCTCAGAATGAACATACTTGTGTGTTCTTATAAATTCTTTTTTTCATATTTTCTATACTAAATGCCACATCTCAATCCAAGGAACATACTCTACCATCTTAAAATACCCAAGTCTGAAGCAGAAGTCCCAACACTTGGGCAGGCTCTTGCTGTATTAGCATTTCAGAAAGAGTTTGTAAGCAAAATGCTCTTCTCTGAAGATGTCTCAAACAGGCACATAATGGCATCTGTTTGACCATCATTCTGCAGTTAAAACTGATGTCTGAAGTTCAATCCCTGGCATACACTTTGCATAAGAGACCATTGCAGCTTCAAATCTCTTGTTCTTGCGAAAGTATATGTAAGTGTTTCATTTCTGAAAACAGAATTTACTGCATAATTATGGAAATAGCAATACTGTGTACAAATCAAAATATGTAAGAAAAACAGAACTTGCAAAATAAGCTCATAGAACAATCCCTAAATCGAAACAAGCAAAAAAGCAATAAGATGCCCCTCACTTGGTAAATAAATAAATGCATACAATCTAAACAAGCAAACAAGCAAAAATATGCCCATCACTTTGCAAATAAATAAGATGATAATAAAATGTAAGAAAATAAATCCATCTAGACAAAATTGCAAAGGCAAAATGTTCAATAATTTGAACTTGGTGAAACATGCACTGATTGACAGATATCACAGCCACAGTCATGGGCTGATAATGCAAGGAGCAGACACTTTAGCTACCATTGGGCTTTTAAATGTGTAGTTGTCTGAACAGGAGCTGTGTGATGGAAGGGATGCTTTCTGTCTACCTTGAAAGCTCATGTTGTAGAAACATTAATTTTGCTTTTGTGATCAACAAAGCTTTAATAACTCAAATCTACATAGGACACTATGCTGCAAAGAAAAGGGTGGATTATTTAAGATTCATAGATAATGTATATGCAAACAAAGAAGTTCCATGTTTATAACTATCCTCCTAACTTCCTCTTTATTTTCCATACCTAGTGGCTATTCCAGTATAAGTTGATGTGAAATGTAAAACTAGCCTCTTTTTCCCCTAGCAACACATTAATGCTTTAATTAAGGACTTCTTGGAGTTTAAGTTATTTTCATGGTAATTTTCTGAAGATAATCATTGATTATGATACAAATATTTGAGGCAGTAGTTATAAACATTTAATGAAATTTAGAATCATGCTTATTCATGAATGAGAACGAAGCACTGTAGATTCCATATCCTCCAAGGACTAGCACATATGGCACTCCATAAATTAATATTTATGTACTAGATGCATAGTGCAGGGACTTTGCCAGCTGGGGAAGAATTATGAAGCCAGCCACATTACTAGTACACATATGTCTTCTCCCAGCAACCCTGCACTTCCATGTCTCTGTTTATGGAAATGCATCATGTAGGGGGAGTTGATCCCATCTGGTCTCAACCACCTGGAGCTGAGTGAGAGTGGAGTGGAGTGGAAGCAGCAAACACTGATGCAATCAAACTATGTGTTTGGTGCCTGGATTTTTGTGTGTGTGTGTGTGTGTGTGTGTGTGTGTGTGTGTGTGTGTGTGTGTGTGTGTGTGTGTGTGTGAGAGAGAGAGAGGAGAGTGCACACTGCAGGGTGTTAGAAGTTTTCATTTCAGGAGGTCCTAAATGCAAATGTCTGATCCCCTCATAAAGTACATTTAGAAGCAGTTTAGTGTTCATAAATGAAAGTCAGGGTTCTAACTTCAACAGCTGTATCCAAATCACTTTTATGGCTTACTGTGTTAAAAGATGATTATGAGACTATGGAAGATGTGAGTCAGTGGAATCATTAGTAAGATTTATGAATTCTGTGACTCACAGGAAGCTGGCAGGGGAAGTCACAGGGAGGGAGAAGCAGGGTTACTTACCATGAGCTGATAGCTTATTTAGTTAAAGGAAGCAGGGAAAGGTGTCAGGAACTATAATGTCATCACAGGGCAGTGTACCATAGGGGTCAGTACTGGGCTAAATTCCAGTGGTCAGTTTTGCATAACACATCAGGTATCATTCTTTAACAGTAGTGCTTCTATGAATCAGAGTTATGCTAGGAACATGCATGCTACCATCTGAGAGTAACATTTTTGGGAGAGATCTGCATTAGCCCATTACTAGATGTAGAGGAATGCTGCCTGACAGGTAAGTAATCCAGTGATGATATTAAGTAACCCAGAGACTGGAGAGATGATCTGCCACTATATGATGCAGTAATAGCACCTGCTACCAGTATAAGGAAGCACATTTTACAGACAGTCTTGTCCTCATCAGATGTATTACCATAGGGTAAAACTGTGAAACAGCACAGTTTTCAGAGCCATGATCTGCCATCATCACTGGCCTTGTCACATATCACAAGAATATTATGTTGTGGCACTATTATAAATCAGTCACCTTACACACTACTGCAATAGAAATGAAATAGGTTATTATTACGCCATAACAGCCGGGTTACATTTTCAGAATTTCATTTGTTTAGCAAATTAATAATTTGTAAAGAACTCCAACAGTGTTCCATCTATCTCTTGTCAGATGCAGACTTGTTTCTTGGCATTGAAAAGGGATAATGCACATTTTCTAAGCAAAATTACATTTTAATCAACATATAATCACTATAATATCACCTAAAGCAAACCTTATCCCCTCGAGCCACATGCTCTAGGGATCTAAACCACACCACAACAATAAATAGGACGTGCTGGAGGGATAGATTCCTGTCCCAGAGACTTCCCATGCTTTGAAACAAGATTCCAATCTACATTAGGCAGAGCTCCTCGCTAACACTGTTCAAAAGAAACCATGATGAGTGGATGGGAAACAGAAAGATTACCCCGGGGATCACTTCAGTGGCTCTGCTGGGCAGAGGCACAGGGAACTAATCTAAGGCAGTGGCGAAAGTCAACACATTCTGGCTAGGCTTATAAATGCCTTCAGGCAGATACCCTAGTACCTATCTATGAACCTATGAACCTATAAGAATGTCTACTGGGTATGTTACAAAAATTAGGAAAGAGCTGACTGTAAAATGTCGACTTCAGATAACTGAAGCGTCATATATTACATATTATATATATATATATATATATATATATATATATATATATAAAATTTGATATAAAAAGATTATGTAAGTAATATAGAATAAGATCCAAAAAAACAGCAAACATATTTTCTATGTAGTCAGCAATCTCATGCAAACTGCAGTGAGGGGGGATGTGCCTCAGAAGCATTCTAACTCCAAGGTCACACTACCTTGGAGATAATGCAATGTTTGGTTTTCCAGTTACATCTTACACATATGGCATTAACTCATTCAGGCCTTGCCTAAGTAGAATTTTACACCTCCTGACACATGTAGACAAAGTTCCTGTCTGCACAGATTTTGCAGAAGATAAATTCCTGAGAAAGCAATTTTGCAACCAACCATTTTATTATATATATATATATATATATATATATATATATATATATATATATATATATATATATGTGTGTGTGTGTGTGTGTGTGTGTGTGTGTGTTTAATTTATCTTAAAGACTATACACGTTACAAAAATAGTTAAAAGTACAAATGTTATTGGGCAAGTGATTGTATAATATGTACTTTTTATTATTATATGTATGGCCGAAGGCAGGAGGAGAGGAGAAAGGCTAGGACTGTGGTAGTGAGGGTCGGAACTTCGAATGTTGGCAGTATGACTGGTATAGGGAGAGAGCTAGCTGATATGATGGACAGAAGGAAGGTTGGTATATTGTGTGTGCAAGAGACCAGATGGAAGGGGAGTAAGGCTAGGTGTAACGGAGGTGGGTTCAAATTGTTTTATCATGGTGTGGATGGGAGGAGAAATGGCGTAGGAATTTTTCTGAAGGAACAGTATGCTGAGAGAGTTTTGGAGGTGAAAAGAGTGTCGGATAGAGTGATGTTTATGAAGCTGGAAATTGATGGTGTAATGATGAATGTTGTTAGTGCGTATGCTCCACAAGTTGGGTGTGCAATGGATGAGAAAGAAACATTTTGGAGTGAATTGGATGAAGTGGTGATGACTGTTCCCAAGGGTGAGAGAGTGGTGATTGGAGCAGATTTCAATGGGCATGTTGATGAAACGAACAGAGGGGATGAGGAAGTGATGGGTAGGTATGGTGTTAAACAAAGGAATGCAGAAGGTCAGATGGTAGTGGATTTTGTGAAAAGGATGGACATGGCTGTGGTGAATATGTATTTTAACAAGAGGGAGAAGCACAGGATAACATACAAGAGTGGAGGAAGATGCACACAGGTGGATTATATCTTATGTAGGAGGGCCAGTTTGAAGGAGATTGGAGATTGTAAAGTGGTGACCGGAGAAAGTGTCGTTAGGCAGCATAGGATAGTGGTTTGTAGGATGACGTTGGTTATCAAGAAGAGGAGGAGGAGTGTGAGGGCAGCACCAAGGATCAAGTGGTGGAAATTGAAAAAGGGTAACTGTGAGGTGGAGTTCAGGGATGTGTTAAGGAAGGCATTGGGTGACAGTGAAGAGTTACTAAATAGCTGGGTAACTACAGCAGAGCTAGTAAGGTAGATGGCTAGAAAGGTGCTTGGTATCACATCTGGACAGAGGAAGGGCGACAAGGAGACATGGTGGTGGAATGAGGAAGTACAGGAGAGTATACAGAGAAAGAGGTTGGCAGAGAAGAAGTGGGATTGTCAGAGAGATGAAGAAAGAAGACAGGAGTATAAGGAGATGAGGTGCATGGCAAAGAGAGAGGTGACGAAGGCTAAGGATAAGGCATATGAAGAGTTGTATGAAAGGTTGGACACTAAGGAGGGAGAAAAGGACCTGTACCGATTGGCTAGAGAGAGGGACCGAGCTAGGAAAGATGTGCAGCCGGTAAAGGTGATAAAGGATAATGAGGGAAACATACTCACAAGCGAGGAGAGTATGTTGAGGAGATGGAAAGAGTACTTTGAGGGGTTGATGAATGAAGAGAATGAGAGGGAGAGAAGGTTGGATGATGTAGGGATAGTGAATCATGAAGTACAATGGATTAGCAAGAATGAAGTAAGGATAGCTATGAAGAGAACGAAGAATGGAAAGGCTGTTGGCCCAGATGACATACCTGTGGAAGCATGGAGGTGTTTAGGTGAAATGGCAGTGGAGTTTTTAACCAGATTGTTTAATGAAATCTTGGAAAGTGAGAGGATGCCTGAGGAATGGAGAAAAAGTGTTTTGGTACCGATTTTTAAGAATAAGGGTGATGTGCAGAGCTGTAGTAACTACAGAGGGATAAAATTGATCAGTCACAGCATGAAGTTATGGGAAAGAGTAGTGGAAGCAAGGTTAAGAAGGGACGTAATGATTATTGATTAGCAGTATGGTTTCATGCCAGGAAAGAGCACTACAGATGCGATCTTTGCTCTGAGAGTGTGGATGGAGAAGTACAGAGAATGTCGGAAGGAGTTGCATTGTGTTTTTGTAGACTTAGAGAAAGCATATGACAGGGTGCCTAGAGAGGAGTTGTGGTATTGTATGAGGAAGTCAGGAGTGTCAGAAAAGTATGTAAGAGTGGCACAGGATATGTACGAGGGTAGTGTGATAGTGGTGAGGTCTGCGATGGGAGTGACGGATGCGTTTAAGGTGGAGGTGGGGTTACATCAAGGATCAGCTCTGAGCCCTTTCTTATTTGCAATGGTGATGGACAGGTTGACAGACAAGATCAGATAGGAGTCCCCGTGGACTATGACGTTTGCAGATGACATTGTGATCTGTAGTGAGAGTATGGAACAGGTAGAGGAGACGCTGGAGAGATGGAGATATGCTCTAGAGAGAAGAGGAATGAAGGTCAGCAGGACAAAGAAAGAATATATGTGTGTGAATGAGAGGGAGGATAGAGGAATGGTGAGGATGCAAGGAGTAGAGGTGGCGAAGGTGGATGAGTTTAAATACTTGGGGTCAATAGTTCAGAGTAATGGTGAGTGTGGAAGAGAGGTGAAGAAGAGAGTACAGGCAGGATGGAGTGGGTGGAGAAGAGTGTCAGGAGTGATTTGTGACAGAGTACCTGTAAGATTGAAAGGGAAGGTCTACAAGAGGATAGTGAGACCAGCTATGTTATATGGGTTGGAGACAGTGGCATTGACAAAAAGGCAAGAGTTTGAGCTGGATGTGGCAGAATTAAAGATGTTAAGATTTGCACTGGGTGCGATGAGGGTGGTCTGGATTAGGAATCAGTATATTAGAGGGTCAGACCAGGTTAGAAGGTTTGGAGACAAAGCCAGAGAGGCACGATTACATTGGTTTGGACATGTGCTGAGGAGGGATGCTGAGTATATTGGGAAAAAGATGCTAAGGATGAAGCTACCAGGTAACAGGAAAAGAGGAAGGTGTAAGATAAGGTTTATGGATGTGGTGAGAGAGGACATGCAGGTGGTTGCTGTGACAGAGCAAGATGCAGAGGACAGGAAGAAATGGAAACAGGTGATCTGCTGTGTCGACCCCTAACAGGAACAGCCGAAAGAAGATGATGATGACACTGTGACAAAATGGAAACACTGCCAGCCCAGCTAGCTGGAATTTTGTAAATAATTCTATGTCATTTGAGAATATTGATATGATTTATACAGAACTGTATGGTATGCACTGAGCTAAAATGTAGCCACAGCATGGCCTGCTGGTTTAGAATAGAAATTTATATAAACTATTGTAATTGTGTAACTGTATATATTTTAACAGTATAAAGTGGGACATAAAAGGTTAACTTGCAAATCTTGAAGAAAATAAGTTGAAATTAAATTGTTTTATGATTGTGATATAAATGTTATCTCTCAGTTTCAGTGTAGCAGACTCAATGCCTAGAGCTGTCTTTTTGTATTGTCTTGGAAGAGAAGTAATTACTAGGTTTGAGATGCATAAGTGTTTTAATGTTTTATGTCTTCTAGCAACTGCAAACATCTGAAGGCTATGTGTTTTTCACAAGGAGATGTCAAATGCTACAAAAGGGGTTTAGCTTGGGAACTAAAGTCAGGTGACAAAAAATTGTCCTTTTTCCCTAGTGTTTTCCAATTTTGGATTTAATATCATAGCTCTCAACCTCTTAGCACAAGAAATCTGGAAAAGACTAAATAATTGGTAGAAAAAGGCCCAAAAATAAGGATATGTTTTTATATATTGCTCTTATAAACTTAGAAAGTTAATAGAAAAACAGGGTATGTATGAGCATGCATCTTCTGCAGGATATATAGTCTGAAACTCAAATGTATGTTATTATTTAGTGACTTCACAGTAATTTGCCAGAAAACCGCAAATTTTGCAAGGAACAGGCCACAGATATGAGGCAAAAATCTGGATATCCTCTGAAAATCTGGACAGTTGAGAAGTATCGTTGGTATATGTAATTAGCAGGGGATGTTGGCAGTGCAAGGCATGGGGCTTTCTTCCTGTACAAGTGTTTTAAGTTTTTTTTCTATTGTTTTCTGAGTTTTTTAGTGCAGTTTTTTGGCTTTCTTTTGCGAGTGTTTACTTTGTTAATTACGTAATTTTTAAACTATCATACCATTGTATCCTCTTTAGTTTTCATTCTTTCTCTAGCTCTGAACTACTCTGTGGTGTGATTGGGGCTGGCTGAAGGACATCCATGATGACCTCTTTTTAGTTATGACCACAGAAATAATTCATCTAAATTAATAAGGTATAAATGGGGACAGTCGTCTGATTGAGAGTTATATGGAGCCTTACCACCACCCTCCAAAAAAAAAAAAAAAAAATCACACACACAAGCACATGATACATTCCATGTTATTGGTAAAATCCCATACAGTACAGTTTATGTATTCATCCAATTACTACACAGTTTTATGTTCTAGGTCTCAGATTTGAACCTTGCTATAGAAGAGAAAAGCTAGTATTTGCATGTTCAGTCTTTATTCTTTTGCAAAATATTGATATCATTACTACTTTATTCCAACATAATGTAATAGCTAGCATGTGTACTTGTTTTGTCTTCATATTTAATAGTTTGTCTTTTGATATTTCATCATGCAGGGTGCAAGGAAAAATGAAAATAAGACTAAGGTGGAAAGAAGGTATAATGCACTTTGCTATAATTTTGGGATGACTAACAATGCAAATTCTTTCTCTGTTTTCCAGTAAGTCCTTTTCTGAAATCTAGAAATCAAGCAGATTATATTTTCAAAGATTTAATGTGAATGCACATTATTATAATTATGGTGGTAGAAGTTTTATGTACAGCTTTATTATATGTGTGTGTGTGTGTGTGTGTGTGTGTGTGTGTGTGTGTGTGTGTGTGTGTGTGTGTGTGTGTGTGTGTGTGTGTGTGTGCATGTGTGTGCATGTATGTTCGTGTGTGTGTGTGTGTGTGTGTGTGTGTGTGTGTTAAAGTGGAAGAAGCTGTCAAATTAAAGATGTTCATTATATCGATCACTGCTGCAGTACCCTCAGCTATATGGGTTATATCCTAACAAGGATATAACAACTTGCCAGCTTCCAAAGTTTCAGAACACCTTTCACACACCCAGACAGTCAGTCAGTTTGAGCGCAGCTGACTAAAAAGACAGGTTTAAGCCCCACGCCCTTCAGAGCTTTCCTGCTGCCAAAGAGAGTGCTCCTCTGATTCTTTTGAGGATATACAGTTGGCTTGTGCTGTTCCTTTGCTGGGCATACAAGTCCCTTTGGGGAAAAACCTTCCATTTAAAAAAAGTGCTCCAGTAATAATACTTTCCTGTACAAAAAAGTTATTTTTAAAGCTAGGTATTTGTGCTTTCGCAGACTGCGTACTATTTTTAAATGAGAGTACTCTTCTCCTGCCAGTTTAAAAGTTGTTTAAAGTAAGTAAAAATCATTTTTTTGCTGAGAAATTATACTTATTTTCTTTTTGGGGGCTGGCTAAGAGATTTAAAGAGCTTTTAACTCTGTTTTTGTGTGAAAAAAGGGAGATTTTAAGAGTTTTAATTTTTACTGACTTTTGATACATGTTTTCCTTTGGAAGGTGGTACCTTTGCCAGGTTGACCATGGAACAAACTAACAGGTCCCACAGTCAGTACATCTTCTAGCCACAAAAAGAAAAGGTTAAGCAAACAGGCTTTGCTACCACAACAGGCTAGAGACTTGTCATTCCTCAGACCACTCATCTTTTACCAAGGATCCTTCTGGTGTAGCATGTACAGACTCTATGGACAGGGGGTTGCCCACGTCCTCTGTAGTTATTAGGGTCACCTCAGTGGGAAAGGGATTGTCACTCTTGTTGGTCCTGGGACAGTTAATAGGGAAGACTTCCCTGTTTTGTCAGAATGTTGTGCCCATCTCTGGAGAAGCTGCTGTTGCCATTAATACACTGTTTTCCCTTTTTTCCCGTCTAAAAGAAACAGAAAACTAAACATATATCTTGTCCTCCTCAAATATCTTTAGATAGGAGAAGCTTGCCAGGTCTTCCTTAGGGTTTAATTCAGGCTATTGATCCTACTTATAATGTAGTTTCTGGTAAAAGAAAGAGGGACACCTCTTTTCCTGAAGAGATTTATGATTCTGAATCTGGACAGGAAGATAAAGTGACAGATACAGTATTTTCTCCAGACTTCTGATTCAGACTCAGAGGAGAGCCTCATTTCTTATTATCACTGTGGGGGTTCTTTTTCTCTGAGACAACTTCTAGAATGTGCCAGTGTTTTCAGTTGGAGAACACTGAGGTTTCTCATTTCCTCAGGAAATACTATGAGCTGTTTCAGAAGGAATTTCCAAAACCTTCACTTATTCCTCCAGTTTTGTCAGCTTTGGAGAATATGTGTGTTACTGCCTGCAGTTTTCCTGATAGTCAGACTGCTACACCTAAAAAGGTAGATAGAATGTATAAAGTTCCTCACTCTTTATGATTTTATACATTCTACCCAACCCTGGCCAGCACCTGTAGCTTTTTTTAATCCTACTGCTGCCAAACATTTAGTTAATTTCAATCCTGGTCATTCTGACAAGATAGGAAAGATTGTTGATTTCTCTGTTTTTTCTTCTCCAAATCTTTTGGGTTTCTACTACCATGATGAAAATGGACCCCATTCCTAAGTTGAAGTACAATTAAAGTTCATGAAATTAGTATTGTTTAAATCTTTGATGTCAGCCAGAAGTACTCTTTGCAGCACTTGCAATGTGCCCAGTAATGACTCCTTCTGCAATTCATATGGAGTTACATGTATTGGTAACACATCTAAATACGATTCCAGATTCTTTCTTATAATACCCATTGCTACTACTACTACTACTATTGGGACTGTCTGGGTATCTTTCTTCCACATACCTCTCATTTCTGTCTGCAGATCCTGACATTTTATGACTTTGTGTCTCTTTGTATGCAAGACACTGTAGTCACTGGGTATGGTGATTTCAATGATCAATGCTACTTTTGTCTTCTTTTCATGGACCACTGTATCAGGTTTTCTAGTATCTATCTTTTGAACTGTTGGTAATGGATGATCCCATGTGATGTAAACTTCATCATTTTCTATGACGCTTTGTGGCTCGTGTTTCCAGTGTTTTTCAGCCACTTCAATACCATAATGTTTGCACAATCACCAGTGCAGCAATCTTGCCACATTATTATGCTTTTCAATATACAGTCCCTCTGTCATTACTATGTCACAACCAGCAACAAGGTGTGTAACTGTTTCCAATTCGGTTTTACAAAACCTTCATTTGTCTCCTTCTCCCACACGTTCAATGGACTTTGTAAACCAATGTGTATGCAGCCCACTATCTTGTGCCGCCAATATAAACCTTTCATCTTTTGGTTTGAAGTAGCCTCTCCTTAACCATTCCTGCATTCATTCCTGAACAACATGAGGTTCTTCCAGAAGTTTTCTATACTTGCAACTATATTTATGCATGTTCACATTTCTTGCCTTCACTTCTGGTCCTTCACCTTATATTCTTTCTTTTGGTTTTTGGCACATTAAGTTGCTGCCTGATTTTTATCTACTTCTGGTTTGATTTCCACTCCCGTTTAACACCAATATGCTTCTGCTAAATGAAGTAGAGAAGTCATCTTAGACTTATTCTCCTCATATTTTAAAACTTTTACTACATTTGAGTCTTGTGAGGTCAGCAGATATGTGTGGAGTCCCAATATTGCAGATGTGTACATGTAATCAATTTCAAGGAGACCTATCCCACCTTCGGAATGGGGAATATATAATCCTGGTATGCACTGGTTTTTATAAATCATTTGGTGAGCATGACGCAGTCTTCTTGTTTTCCTATGTAATCTATACAGCGCATTTTGCTTTTTTTTATTTGTTTTGTTTTTGTTTATTGGTCAGCATGGAAAAAGTATTGAGATCACAGATAAGTACTAGTCTAGCTGCACTTGTAGGCTGTTTTAAGCCTATCTAATTTCCTCAAATGTGAGAGCCAAACCTAGTACCTTTGTTTTTGAGGGAAATACCTTAACCTTTTTGCCAACCCCCAACCCCTTTTTCCACTTTGATTTTCAGAATTTTGAATTGTCAGGCTCATATGTTAAAGTTTATTCTGAGTAATTGTGATGGCATGAGGAATGTTTTATCTATTTCTTCTTCTGAGGAAAATGTTGCTTTAAATAATTTAGTTTCTTTGCCTGTATAAGTCACACCTCATTTGTTACAGTGAGTGTATGGTTTCATTGATACTTCTTCCAGGGCTGTGGCCACTGGTGCCATCTTGAGGAGATTTGCATAGCTGTGTTCACTGAACCTCCCAGATGTTATTAAAATGAGATTTTAAATTCACCTTTGGATAGAGATTTAGTTTCTGGTTACTCTGCTACAGAGGTGATCATAAAGTGTGATAAAAGGGGTAAGTTGATACCGGGAATCTCTAATATTTTTCAGGCCTACTTTTACAAATTTTCTAAGGGATTCTCTAACCCACCATCTAGTTTTGAAAAAAAAAAAACAAATGAATAAGTTGCAGCAAAATGCAGGTCAATAGACATTTAAGGAGAAATGGCAGGGAGGATCCAAAAAGAATTTAGGAACCCTCCAAATCCAAGGACAGTCCAACAAGTCAGAATGACTATTCAATGGACTTTGCCCCCTCCCCCTTCCAATCCTGGCTGCCTCCTTTGCCTCACAGAAAGTCTGAATCTCCACTTATCTCTTTGGTGACAGAAAGTGTCAGACAAATGGGTTTTGAAGATCCTTCTTCACTGTTGTAGATGGCAGTGGGAGGAAATTTGTCCTTTCCAGGGAGGAATTCCTCATGCACCAGACCAGACTCTCTTCTCTGCCTGTACTTCATCACATGCTGTCCCACGGAGTGATAGAATCATTTCCTCCTTCCTAGTTGGGATAAGGGTCCTATTGAAGGATGATTTTACTGCCAAAGAAAGAATGTACTTGGAGACCAGTTCTTAATATTTCTTTCCTAAACCTGTTTGTAATAGTGTCCAAGTTCATAATTATTTTACTTCACAATCTGTTACCTCTTTTTCTCATTCAAGTTTCCTGGTACCACTAGTTTTAAAAAAAAGTTTATCATTCATGCATTTTCATTCAGATTACAGGCGGTACTTAATATTTTTTGTTTCTCGGACACAGTACCATTTCTCTGACTTATCATTTTTTCTATCCACTGCTCTATGAGTGTTCACAAAGTTCCAGTTACAGCTCATTGCAGATTACAGGGTTCGTACATTTGCCCATATTTAGATTACTTGGTTATCTTTGTATAGTCTTTTTCAAAGTGTCAGGAATCTTTCTCTTGGGTGACAGATCTCTTACACAAACTGTAATTCCAAAAGAACATGGCATTCTCCCATCCCGCCTTCCAGTACCTTTACCTCACCACTCTATCTTCTGGTGTTGCATCACCAGGTAAAACAGTTCCTTCACTCACTAGCTGAATCACATATAATGATATACTCCTCTTTACTACCCCTCTTGTTCACACCATACCTCCTTACCTTGTATGAAAACCAGTTTCTTACGGGATTTCAGGTCCCAAAAGGCCATACTATCACCCCAGCTGTAAATCCTTCCACCTTCAACCATACTTACAGTACCAGATCCTATCCAACATCTTGTTCAGTCTATCAACATCTCAACCCCAGGGACATTAGCTCTAGATCCAAACACTACCACAAACTAATAAACAAATTCCTGAAGTTCATCACCAAGTATAGACTCAACCTAATACTTGGTGGTGATATTCACCCCAACCTTGGCCCACTCACTTCAGATACACATACCCCCTCTACTTGTAATCTAAGCTACAAACCTACAATTTATAGGCCAACTAACTCTCTCCTAGTCTGTCATCTCAATATTAGAAGCATTAATAACAAGGTACATGAATTGCATGCACTTCTGGATGTCCACTCCCCTGAGATTCTCTGTTTATCTGAAACCTGGTTAAAACCTAACACTAAAGACAATGAAGTGTTACCACCTGGGTACAACATACACAGGCTGGATAGTGCTTCGAGGAAGGGGGGTGGGGTAGCTGTACTCTATAAATCTGAGTTGAATGTCACCATAGATGTAATACAACCTCCTCAGATTATTAACTCTGAGATTCTTGCCATCAAATTGCAACTTAATAAAAATAAATGCATTAATATCATCTGTATGTACATTCCCCCAGGTAACAATATATCGACATTTGAAGATATCCTGCACTGGTTATCATGTCACTACCCTCAAGAAACCCTACTACTTGGAGACTTTAACATAGACTGGGGCACCTGTTCCTTAGAATCCCCAACCACCCATATTAACCTGCATGCATTTACACAAATCATATCCACCCCTACCAGGATAGGTAAACCCAACCAAAAAGAAAGTATACTTGACTGGGTACTCATAAACAGTCACCCCCAACTGTACACCTCTGGTACCCTCCTTAATTGCCTAAGTGATCACCTTCTCACATATGTAATTAAGCACAAAACCATTAATTCCCAACAACCTTTACTCAGAAAGGTTAGAAACAATAACAAATTTGACCCTGCCAAATTCCAACAAGAACTAAACTCATGTAATTGGTCTATTCTAAAACACCTCCCCTTAGAGGAAGCAGTAGCATAATTTAACAACAAATTCCTTGAGATCCTTGATTTGCATGCACCTGTACATTCAAAGAGAACCAAGGCAAAAACTGCACCATGGCTTTCTATAGAGTCTAAACTCAAAATTACCCTTAGAAACAAAGCATGGGCTTTATGGCGTTCTTCTAAAGACCCTCAAGATCACATTAAATACAGGCAATCCAGGAACGAAACCAAAAAATCTATTTTACAAGACAAAAAATAATACTACTGTAATTTATAGACAGTAATTCAAAATAACCCTCAGAAGTTTTGGGCAGGTTTAAATAATCTACTACATCCTGGACAAACTTCAACCCCAATCCCTGCTGCTACTATTGATAAAACCCCTGAAGATGTTTCTGATAGTTTTAACCAATTCTTTACTGAGACAATTCAAGCCCTAGCTAGCCAACTACCTCCTATCTCCCCTGGTCCTGAAAGTAGCATCCCTAGAGACCTACTTGCGTTCAGCCTCCAACCAGTTGCCACTTCACTTATCCGTACCTTGATCAACAAATTAAAACCCACTACACTTTCTGCTGATCAACTCCCTGCCGAGTACCTACAAAAATCAGCTGATGCTATTGCTTACCCAGTCTCAATACTAATCAATCGAACCATAGTAGAAGCTAAAATTCCTACCATCTGGAAAATATCCTATGTAATCCCACTTCACAAAGGAGGCAGCTCTACTGAATTCTCCAATTATAGGCCAATAGCTATACTCTCTCCACTTGCAAAGATTATGGAAAAATGTATTCATGGACAATTTATGCACCACCTAATCCAAAATCGCCTTATGGCAGACACTCAGCATGGCTTCCGTCCTCATCACAGCACTACTTCAGCCCTCCTAGCCTTTACTAACACCATAAACCATAATTGCAACAATAATTATATATCCTCAGCCCTCTTTTTGGATCTTTCCAAGGCATTTGATATGGTTGATCATCAACTTTTAATCCACACCCTGCAAACATTCTGTCTAGATACTGGAGCCCTCCAATGGTTTCAATCCTACCTGAATGGTCGACAGCAGGCTGTCCTCTGGCAGAACAAACTCTCTAACCTTCTACCTAAAACCCTCAGAGTACCACAAGGCTCTATACTTGTGCCTTGCTGTTCTCCATCTTCATTAACGACCTTTATACTGTCATCCCAAAAGTCAGCTGTATCCAATATGCTGATGACTCTACTCTGATTTGCTCAGCCACATCTCCAGTAGAGTTATGGTCAGCTACCCAGACCACCTTTAATACAATAGAAAACTGGCTTTCTGAACATCATCTGATCCTAAATCCCAAAAAAACTAAAATGCTGTTATTTTCACCAACATGTAGGTCTACCGCTTTCACCTTTACCATAAAATCAAATGATGGCACAATAATCTCCCCTGACCCATCTACAAAACTTAGGTGTCATCATAGACAATAATCTCAAATTTGACCTACATGTTAACCAAACTATCAAAACCATCAATAAAAAACTAGGGTCACTTTACAGAATAAAAGCCTTCCTAACCCCTCCAGCTAAATTGCCATAGCTCGCTCTCACCTTCTTTCAACCCTTCTGTATGCATCCCCTCTACTCTCGAATTTGAACAAGACTGTCCTTAACAAACAATCAATTTGCAACAACCACATTGCCAGGTCTGCCACTGGTCTGCCTTTTAGGACACATCATTGCATCAATCTAAATCAGCTTGGTTGGCTTGAACTACCTAGCCTAATCCAGTATAACCAACTGATTATGGCCTATAAAATCCTCTATAATCCGGACAATACTCCTGCACTTAAAAATATTATCACCCCCTATAACAATCCTAGACCGCTTCGATCCTCTAACAAACTACTAATTCAGACTAGCAAAATTAATAACACAGCCGGTAATTCTCTCTTTGCAAACTCTGTAAGTAGATCCTGGAACTCACTTCCAGCTGATATTACCTTACTTTCCACTTTAGGTCAATTTAAAACTAGACTCAAATAACATTTGTCACTTAACTGACTATGTCAATGTATCAAGCCTGGCTAACTCGAATGTGTAAAAATCTGTTAACCAGTTTACTGTGTAATTTAATTTAATCCTGACTTGTGCTTAGGACTAACTTTAACCTGTGGAACTTGTTTAACTTGCTTACTTATGTAATCTCTGTAAATAATCTGTTTGTAATATGTAATGCTGGTATTATGTAATGCTGTATCTGCTTACCCTTGGAGCTTTTCTCCCCGGGCCTCCGCTGAAAATGGACATGCATCCAGTCGGACTATCCCGGTCAAAAAATGTAAAATAAATAAATAAAAATAAATAAACATGCAAAAGTCTTTTTTGACTCATTCACACAATGCTGTGTTTTTGAGGAGTCAGCTAGACACCTCAGTTCAAAGAGCCTTTCTTCCACATTAAAAACTAGATGTACATCTAGATCTATTTAAAAAGTTTTCTACTCAGACTTCAGTCACTGCGAGGGAATACATCAGGATTTGGGGTGTCATGACAGGTATGATTCTCATGATACCTCTTGCAAGACTCCACATGAGAACGATGCAATGGTATCTGAAGTCTCTTTGGTCCCAGCACCAATATCCTTTGTCCTTTCAAATCCCAGTGCTGTGGTTTGGCAGAAGGGAATTTTTTGGTGGAGACAGCAAATATCCTTAATTTCAGGTTTCCACTTCTACCTCCCTGTTTCCAAAGGAATCAGTTACCACAGATGCCTCAGATTCTGAAGGGATAAAAGTGCAAGGTGTGTTTGACACCATGGACAGATACAAACACATAAATATAAGAGATATGGTTGTCCTGATCAAGGCACTCAACTCTCTGAATAATCACTAATCCCCTGGACCTCTTCATCTTGTTACAGACAATACCACAGTCATGTGGTACACCAACGAGCAAGGGGTCGCCAGGTCATACCCCCTTTGCAGACTAGCACAACCATACTCTGCAGACATCCTACATTCCTTCAGAGCAAGTTGTGAGGCAGACAAGCTGAGCAGGACAAGGGCAGATCATCCCAAATGGAAACTAGATCAGGGGAGTCTTCCAATATTTTTTTCCATCTCTGGGGAGTTTCTCAAGTAGACTTGTCTGCCTCCTCTCTGAACAATCGTCTGTCAAGATTATGCTCTAGGACTCCATGCAAGAAGTCCTGGAAAATGGATGTCTTTTCTTTTCCTTGGACAGGAATGTTCCTGCATGCTTTTCCACCCTTTCCACTAATATCCAGAGTACTTCTGAAAATTCACAAGGAATCCTCCAAGTTCATTCTGGTGACACGATTCAGGCCCGGCAACAGTGGGTCTCCCTTCTTTTGAAATAGCCAGGGGCAAGTACCATGAGCTTCCTCACAGACTGAATGTAGTCACACAAGATCAGGAGTATTTGATACACCCTGACCCTAACTAACCTCAGCTGACTGCCTGGATGATACAGTCTTATTTCCTTTTAGTCACCTGTTTACTGAGGATGTGTAGCAGGTACTAATGGAGGCTACTAGAAAATTATACATCAGCAAATGGAAACATTTTTTTAGTTGGTGCCAACAACATAATCAGCACCCATTCAGGGCTAGTTGTACTCTGGCTTAATAATATTCATGTATGTTACTACCTATGGCCTTTCGTACAACCTACATGAAGTTTCAGGTAGTGTTCTTCCAGGGCCTTAGCTTCATCTATGGCTTTTTGGAAAGAGTTGGATTCTAGAATTATTCTAGAAGCTGCAACATGTTTCTCTGCACATACATTCATAAAGCTCTATAAACTAGATTCCTTCTCTATGTCCAGATTAGACTTTGCTAGGACCATTCTCCAGGTGCTGCTGGACTCGTCTCCTTCCACCTATCAAAATTTGTAAGCTCTGGTAATCTACCCACATATAGCTAAGGCTACAGCAGCAGTGATGGTAATGATGAACATAGTACACTTGTGTGAGTAAACTTACATGAACAATAGATGTTTGAATGATCACTGTTGCAGTATCCACACCCACCCTCCATCTCCCCTGTTTAATGGCGTGTTGTTTTTGCCAGGGTTTGGATTTTTATTTTTGTTGTTCCTAGGATTGTCATTTTAGAGCTCAGACTCTCTCTCCCTCTGTCTGTTGGCATGAAAGCTCTGAAGGGCTTGGCACCCAGAACTGTATTTTAGTAAGCTCAGCTCGAGCTGACTAATGATTTTTGGTGCATGGAAGGTGCCCTGAGACATTGAAAGCTGGGTGGTGGCCATATCCTGGGCAGGATATAACCCAAATAATTTAAGCTCCTGCAACAGTGATTTATTATAACATGTGTTATTATGGGAAGTTTACTTACACAAGTGTACTTTCTTGTGTCATTGGCAGAGAAAAGCTGTGAAACATTGTGAAGAGGCATATCAAGTTATGTTATACATTGCAATCATTTTATATCTTTTTATTTATAGAAATATAGACGCACACTCACATTATAATGCCATTGGCTCACCTGGTAATTTTGATGTCAGGATTCTTGTTCAAGTACTTGCACTGTAATGAAGCATAAGGGAGCATTGCACTCTTGAGGTCCCATTTGCCTCAGTTGATATTAACTTTGGTAGATGTAAAAAATAATATAGGGACATTTCCTTGGTGTGTTAACCACAGTGCCCCCAGTCAATTTGCATAGCATCATGAGACTCTCCTGACAATTAGCTGAAGTCCCATGTCTACTGGGATTAGGCCAAACAGCAAAACTAGCTACACATTCTAAATAACCTGGGCATGGCTGCACACTATCTTTATCAAAGTTCAGACTTTTTATTGTACAGTAGTTGGTTTCTAGTATAAGAGAAAGTTCTGGTTATAGTAACAAGCTGGTAACTGGTTTGAAGCATTATTTTTTTCATTGTCTGTGCTTTTCATGCTATACATGATTTAACAAGATAATAACTCTAAACAATACCCAGAGAAAGATTTAAATAACATTCTGCAGGAAACATAATGTTATGTTTGTCTGCATGCAATGAGTCATGAAATGGTACATTATCATGTCAAACCAACTGGGATAAAAGAGACAGTCATAAAGCTGTTAAAGTTCTAGGAAAAAGGCTTCTTGACTCTGAAGGTGACTGGGTGCTTATGAATTTTAGGTTTGGCTTGTTTTATTATCCTAGTATACTTTACTTATGATATGCTAGTGTTAAGCTTATGATATACTAGTAGGAAGAAAAGAATACATCCTGTAGAAAGTAAGTCCTCAGCTCTGATTTGATAATTTAAACAGGGATATTAAGTAGTGGGTTAATGCAATATATAATATAATACTATATATATATATATATATATATATATATGTATATATATATATATATATATATATATATATATAATATGATGTTTTGTCATCATTCAGTAAATAAGTCTGTTGACAGTAAGATGGAATGGACATTAGAAAGATAATTGAAATATTTATTAGACACAAATAATGAACACTAACAGATGCACAATAAATACACTTAAAACAATGAAACAGTATAAATAGTGATACTGAAAAACAAAATAGGTATCATGGCCAAATACAATTTAAATATTTAAGGTTGTGAAAAATCCAATCACAAGGGGAATTTGCAACATAACAGGTTGAACCTAAGCAAACCCCCATTGCTATCCATAATAGCTTATCACCACTGAGAAAATATAATTGGTAAGCCATAATGTGTTGAATTAATGATAGAAACAGGATTTACCAAGTACTAAACTGATTTTTAAATTTACTATGCAACTTGAAAGCTTTTATGTATTGAGACATAGACAACACATGAACATTTTTTTCTTGTAGAATATTCCATTGTATAAATATGCACTTTATTTCAATATATGACATGACCTGAACTTTAAGAGATGCAAGAGTTTTTTGCAATCATTGTCCATGCTACAGTTGATATGTCTTGATACAGAGATGTTCATTCAATTTTTCTCTCATTACACTTGGGCAATTTACAACAATTAAAAGTTTAGAGTTATTGCTCCGGGATAAAATGAGCTTCAGTGCAGGTGAGACAGAAGATTCGGCTTCTCTACATTCAGTTACTGAGGCCCTCTTCCAATCATGAAATAAGCAATGTAGAGGTTTATTGAGATTATTAATTTGCCAGTTGTGTGCCTTTGTTTGAAAGAAAGCTGGAACAGACAAGGAAAAGCTACAGAGTGAGAGAGAGAGAGAGAGAGAGAGAAGTAGATTCTGTAATAAATGCACCCCTGCCAGTAACTATACTGAAGAAGCAGGCAACATGAGGCAGCAACAGTAACAAAGGCACCGCTGTTTAACTCCAGAAATAAAATTGAAATTCTTGTCTTGTTTCCTATGGACGCATGATTACATAACACAGCAGATAGCTAAACAGATTCCACAGTAAATCACAGGTGGTAAGATATAAAATTTTGGCATGTACATTGAACAAATTAGTATTGATGAAAAAGAAGGAATACTGGATAGATAGCGTTAAGCAATAGCAATCTGAGTTGCCAAATTATAACTAATATAAAACACAGTACTTTATGGACTTAATGTAAAAAACTTAGTTCTGGAAGTGATGTAATAAAAGATACTGATGTAATAAGACATGAAATCTAAACTTATTTCAAGGATAAATTATGTGTACACAAGGTAAAATAGACTCATGTCGGAGGAGGGAAAAGGAAGCTGAAATGAATATAGAGAGGGTTAAGGTGAAGGTAAAAAAGTTAAATATAGAAAGATAGTAAAACAAGTGACAGGAACTGGAAGAACTACAGACCTATTATATAAATGGGGAAAAGACAAGAAAATTTACACTGGGGGGAGAAAAACAAGTTTTTTTAAGTGTTAAGGAAAGGCTTAGTAAATATAAAGAATTTCTCTGAACTCAGGATCACAGAAAGTAGGGTGATGTTCAAGGCTAAATTACCCCAAACTAACTTATCCAACTTCTTAACCAACCTTTTCAGTTGGTATATTTGTCTAACCATAAAATTTGCTCAGGAAGTTAGTTACAGCAAAAAACAATGCAGAACTAAGGAGATCATCACTGAAACTTTGGCTGCTGTGTTTAAGACATCTCCTGGCCAATAATCCCCTTGAGTAGAGTATCTTCCACTTGATGCAGTTGTTGCTGCTGAGGAAACTGGAAACACAGTTCAAGCGAAGTGATTTCAGTGTGTGTTTAGTGAATAGAGCCAAGTTACAGACAGACAAACAACAATAGTACCAAAAATGCAGCATCTCTGTGATATGTCTGCTCAGGTTTAGAGCTAAATGTCAATGATGAACATGCATATTTACTTACTGAAATTTATTAACTGAGTTAAAACATTGGTTCTATTTCATGTTTAGCTTGGCAGAATAAACAGTATAGTACTAGCTACTTGGGGGTGTAAACATTGGCCATAGGGGATTTGGTCAATGAATAATGTTGGCTATGACACCCTGATCTCATGTAAAAATTGAATGATATAGGAAGAGAGTTCAAAAGCACAAAAGCATGGAAAATGCAGCAGAATAATTGACATAAAATGAAACAAGATAGACATAAAATTAAACAACCCACTAAAACACATTTAATGATTATGTTATTGCAAAAAAAATGAATACAAGGTGACAAGGAAAGGAAATGTGTATTTACAACTGAAAAGTAAAGTGCAGATTCTGGAATAGAGGGCATATTAAGTTTATTGCACTGCCAGAATCAGTTAAAGAGAAGATGTATTAATAGGAGAAATGCAAAACACAAGTAATATCATTACAAAATGTCCTGAAATCCTCACATGTAAGAGTTTGTATGGTCAGTTACTTATTACTAATGAGCCTGATTTGTTTGGCATTGGTACACAGGAAATTAAGCTATTGTGTGGTTTATGTTACATTTCAGAACCACCCTGTTTGTAAGTGGATTTTAAAGACTGATCTGAATTTGGATGGGGATGTTACATTTTTTTTGTTAACCTTTACTAAATTATCATTTAAGACATAGACACGCATACATTTACAGAAACGTAAAGCTATACTAATATTTTTCAAGCATTATGCATTAGATAAATGTCTTTATCACACCTGTCATTCACTTTAGCATTACATAAATTGCTCAATTTCTGCCTATCGTTAAACATCACCCCTCCTGAACTTTATTCAGCATGTATTTTTCCAAGAAATGTCATTTATTTCTATGTAATTTGCTCCATCCCTTTCCTAAAGATCTTTCCAGTTCTTTTCTCTCTTCAACAATATTCAATACTTTAAATACGATCAGTTTAGATTTTGATTTCCATTTTCTAGTAATTGATTTTTTGCAGCCAAAAGCATTAAATTTAAAATGGGCCTACTATATCTAGTCAGTTCAGACCCTGTTTGTCAGCTCAAAATAATAATTTCCTTAGTTACAGGCATTTGCTCCCCAGCAGTTTAGGCATATTTTATCAACCAGAAGATAAGTTATGTCAATAAATCAATAAAGAGTTGAAGAAATTTATTTTGGAAGAGGGTGAAAGCTAAATGGGATACATTGATCCTCCCCATAGAACAAGGTGGTTTGACATTGCCTGATTTATATTAATATTTAAGAGTTATGTAATTAAGGCTAGTTCAAATAATACAAGCCGAAGGGATGTTGAAGTCTGGGGGGGTTCAAGAATTAAGAAGAGATTTAGTCACCCCACCCTTAACAACACTGTTCCACCTCAGCAGCCACACCAGTTTTCACCAACCAAATGGGGAACAGCTACAGTCATTCCCAAGCATAAGGGGGGGGGGCTTCCACAGACCTAGGCTATTACAGAACCATAAGTATGATCAGTTTGATATAAAATCCATGAAAAGACTAATCCTGGAACCTCAATGAGGACATAAAGAACCTGCAAATACTGGACCCATCTCCATTTGAATGTATCAGTTAATATTCAGTTATGTGGGCTTTTTTGAAAAGGTCAGCAAAGCAATGGTTGAAGGTAAAATGGTGCACACATCACATCACATACAGTCCTCCACTCAGGCATACTAGAAAGGCTAAATAAACTGCGGATGAACCCCTACATCACCTGCTAGATTGCCACCTGGCTTGCATATAAGATTCAGGAGATCAAAAGACAGGAAATGTCTCAACAGAGAGACCAGCCACCAGTAGAGTCCCCAGGCTTCTGTCTTGGGACCTTTTTTGTTTGGCTTCTGCTTCTCTGAACTAAAAGCTAATGCTAAAGGGCTCTGGCTGACTAAATTTGCAGATGGCTGCAAGCTAGGAGCAGTCATTGAATCCCCAAATGACTTAGCTATCCTGCATGAAGGTTTGTTCCAAATAAATAATTAGTGCCAAAATCATGGACTGAAATTAAAAGTAAAAAATGCATTATTGTATTCCGTGGGAAGTAGTCAATGATGGGGAACTATTACACTCACAACATGCCCCAAAACATTGACTCATTTTTTGGGATTTGAGAATTTATGTGGACAGTGACCAACATGTTCACTGTTGTAAGAAAGTCCTTTTATATTGTGTAACTTATAAAAAGTTAAAGTAAACTTTATTGTCAATTAGATATATGCAGCAGTACAAGCTGAATGAAATTATGTTGCTTTCATCCCAGCGCAAGACATAACAATGAACACATAGTTTCAGTGACAGTAAGACTAATGCACATACAGTAATACTTATTAACACAATAAATTACCAGAATTTGGCAAGAAGACATTAGACAATCCCCCAGATACGCTATCCTTCTGTGCAGGACTAGCTTAGTCCTTCACAGAAGCAGCCGTTTAGGAGCAGGGCGGCAGCGCGCCATGCATATTAATGAAGGCACGCTGCCTGAGCTCCTAAATTTACACGGAGCATGTACGAGTGCAGGGGGTGTGTCTGAGAGCAGAGCTCTCAGAATATACATGGCCCTGCAATGAAGAACAACAGGGTATTAATAAAAGAATGGGCGAGACCGCTCATAGGTGTTCACATACCCTAGCAACATCCCCCCACATTTACAAAATCAATAATTAGAACAGCAAATATAAAGATGTTTTTTTTTTTATGAAACAGATCAAATTTAACCATAGGTGCACAGGTTTGCCCATCACTTAGCTATGGTTAATGCAGCTTAAATGGCACAAGAGGATAAAAAGCAAGATATAAGCAAATGAAGCAGTACAGCGATAGTGTAGTGGGCAGAGCATTTGCCTTACGAGCAGTCACTCCCGGTTCAAGTCCCACTCGAGTACATTCTATTTTCCATGTCAAATCACTTTATGTCCAATATTTTTAGTTGCATAACTGACTAAAATATGTTTGTGATTTGGAGTACTGCATTAAATGCGGAAGTGAGGTGTCATTGTCATAATGTTGCAAAGTGCACAGATAATCACAACTTTCCCATAAAGTATATGTACACAGGAATTGGGGATACAAATGAAAGGTAAAATGTGTAATGAATAACTGCATAAAGTTTCCTAATCCATCACCTTCCCAAGAACCAGTACACATTACTGTCTACATTAGTGCTGTGGTAAGTGGGAATAAGCACTAGTAAGTAAGTGTAAGCACTATTAAGCAGTAGTAAGCAGGAGTAAGCATATTTAAGCAGTAGTAAGTGAGTTTAAGCCCTTTTGCATGGGGGTAAGCAATGCGCACACAGGTTAAGCAATATTGAAGCTAACTCTCTGTAAGCATATTTAACCATTGGTTAGCATTGCTTACCTTCTCACAAACCCACACAAACCTGCTTATAATTGCTTAAAAGTGCTTTAAGCATTCTGTATGCATCAGCCGCTGTTCTGGCCAGAAACAAAATAAACATCCTTTGCAGGTCTTGAACCCAGGACCCTGTACAACATTGTCACAGTAGTTAACCACTAAACCATTACAGCAGTACATAGGATTGAGGTATCACCAAACAGATCTTCACTATAGGGAATTCAAACTGAACATGTGAAAGGAATCTATATACAGCTTTATGCTGTATAATCTACTACATAACATACATATGTGAACTTGAGTACTGCATTAAGCACAGATGTGAGATGTCATTATAATAAAGTGTTGAGATCCCCTAATAAACACAAGTACCCCATACCGTGTATGTACACATAAATCATGGATACCAAACACATATATAACATGTAATGAATAATAAATCAATACAAGAAAGCAAATATAATGCAACTTAAATATTAAGCAACGGTAAGCATTGCATGGCCCAGCTTAGTAGATGTAAGCAATGTGTAGGCCAGCTAACTCAGTCTGCTCATTGGTATACCACTTAAAGCAATGCCATCCTTAGGTAAGCGGGTTTGCCCATAACTTAGCCTTTTCAAAACTGTCCAATCATGGCAAAGTACAGGAAATCATCCCTATTTAAACCCAACAGGCAGGAATACATCTCATAACTGGTTGTAGCTTCCCCTTGTAGGCAATATGTCTGGAATGGGAGAGGGTGTGCACTTTCATTTGCAGCACTGGGGCATGCAGGAGTCCAGAACCATGGCAAGACTCCTTGTGAAAGAACATGGCCAGAGACTGCTGCAGGGCCAGTACCAGGGTTCCCAATATAAAGCGGAACTCTGGAACCATCTTGCCCGTGACCTCACCAGTGCCACTGGCATACTGCAAACTGGTGAGCAGGTCAGACATCAGTATGCCGACCTGAAGCAGCGAAAGGGGATCTCTTGGATCAGTGGATCCAAGAGGCTAGAAGGACAGGGGAGGTCCCAGCCATGTGTAAATATCAGTCCACTACCTGTTTAATAATTGCCAGCTCATGTATATTATGGATAGGTATGGCTAAATATTCCTCTCATGTCCTTCACAGTGACAAGTGAGTGGGCTACAAATCAGGAGGCCCATGGAAGTCGCTTGGAGCGGTTGCGACTCAAGGCACATTAGTAATACTCTTGCATGTACTGTCACAGGAAATAAATCTAAAAGTAGTAGTAAGTTAATTGCCTGTATAAAACCTGTATTGTTTAAGGCATGTACTGCATACACCAGAGAATATGGCAGGAAGAGTCTCATATAGGTTGTATGTAAATAAAAGCATAATAGCCTGACAATAAAGGTCTAACTGCTGGACTGCATGTGTTTACTTTGGTATCATATGGTAATGTAGATTTGCAGTCACTAAATAGTACTGTTGTATTAAGCACTGCTACCCACACTATGCAACATAAATAAAATGTGTAAGAATGTCTGCATATGACTGGTGTAATCCCAAGAGGTTATATAGTACAATTGAGAGAGACATAGACAGAAAACAGTGAAAATACAGACAACAAAATCCAAATAGCACATTCAATTGAAACATATAAAATAGCACACACAGTCATGGCTCGGATCCTGGGAGTGGTAGTAGGCTGCATACAGAATCATACCCCACAACTGTACAGATATGTCAAGAATGTCCAGTAAATTGGCTCATATCTACTGCCTGTCACCCTGTCCCTCTGGGAAATCAGTGGGATGATCCCAGACATTTAAGCAGCAAACAAGAAATACAACTGATTGTCACACATATATAAGAACAAACCTGTAGGTCTAGTAACTCCCAAAAATGTTATGAGAGTAATAAGCCAAGTATGTCCCATCTACACCACCATGTTGTCAAGCTGTGACAAGAGTGTGTACAGTAACAGAGTGAGATGTATGTGCATAATACTAATGCTGAATCTGGCAATTTGTGTGGCAACATTCAGGTAGTGCTAACAAACATTGCACCCACAGGTCCATCAGATATGAACACTGTGCCTAGAAATAAAAGATTGATACCCTGTACTGGTACTGTTTACTCTGGTATTGTATGGCAATTGCTCTGAATAATAAGGTATTACTCATCACTGTCACCCACACTACATAATATAACTGTCTAGGAAAGTCTGTATAAGAGTGTTGTAATACAAGGTCAGATTGTAAAACCACAGGAGAATTATAGAGAAAAATCAGATAAGAGATATACAGCAATATCTATACAGCACACACTACTGTGATGGACAGTGTTTTATTTTTACCAGATATAGACATGTTCCAAATCCTGGGAGTGGTAGTAGGCTGCAAACAGAATCATACCCCACAACTGTACAAATATGTCCAGAATGTCCAGTATATTGGACCATATCTGCTGCCTGTCACCTTGTCCCCCTGGGAAATCAGTGGGATGATCTCAGATGTTTAGGCAGCAAACAAGAAATACAACTGATTGTCACACATCTATGAGAACAAACCTGTTATTCCAGCAACTCCCCAAAATGTTATAAGAGTAATAACCCAAGTATGTCCCATCTACACTCCCATGTTGTCAAGCTGTGATCAGAGTGTGTACAGTAACAGGGTGAGATTTATGTGCATAATACTAATGTGGAATCTGGTAATTTGTGTGGCAGCATTCAGGTAGTGCTAACAAACATTGCTGCCACAGGTCTGTCAGATACGAACACTGTGCCTAGAAATAAAAGATTGATACCTTGTACTGGTACTGTTTACTCTGGTATTGTATGGCACTGTGAGTGTCGCATTTGCTGTGAATAATAAGGTATCACTCATCACTGTCACCCACACTGTACTACATAATGTAACTGTCTAGAAAATCCTGTATAAGAGTGTTGTAATTCACTAAAGGTTTAAGAGGTTAATAGACAAAATATGTCCCGGTTCACCTGCATGTGGTCAAGACATGCCCAGAGGCTGTGCAAAAAGAGATGGACAGGTATGTGCATAACATCAGCCTGGAATCTGGGAGCATTAACAAACAATTCCTCCACAGGTATACCAGTTAAGAGGTGCATACTGCAGGTAAAACCAATTCATGTATATAGTTGTTGACAGCCATACCACTGTCCAAAGTAAGGCAATAGGGTAGCGTAGCAATACTTGCAAGGTGCAGATAACAGCACTAACTAGGAAAGTAATGCAAACTACAGGAATATACTAGTTGTTAATTGACATCTCCCTCCAACCATATCTGCAACAATAAACTAAATATCCAACTCAGTTGGTATGTGCTGACTTAACTGTAATGTTGGGACATATGTTCTATTGTTTGATAATTATTTAAACTGTTTCTATGCATGTGTTATTTTGAAATACTCAAACATTAGTGGCATGTTGCCATCAATGTACCTGCATGCTGTTGTAATTACCACTGTGGTCCCATATATGCATGTGTTCTGTTTGCTATGCAACTGTTCTATATCTGGTGTCTGGGTTAATGGGAATATCTATGCATGCTGTTATACCTAATCCTGGAATGTGTTGACTATTACTAACCCACATATGTTGATAAAACATAAACACCATAGCACGTATGGGAATGCGGGTCCCAGCAGACCCACCTGTCCCACCTCAGCTGGCCATTGCATCGGGCACCAGCATGTCTGGGGCCCAACCCGGGACCTCCTCATCCATTGGTCCTGCACCACCTTCAGGTGGAACCTCCTTAGGGGATAGGGCTCACCCTCCCCTGGGAGCGGGCATGGACAGGAACCTGTCACCCATCACCAGGTCCAGGTCATGGTGCGTAGCAAGCTCAACCAGGAGTTTGGAGATCTGCTACACCAGCTCGAGGGCTGCATGTCATGACTAGAGGGTAGGCCTGGCTCTCCGATTCAGCCCCCAACACAACCACATTCATGACTGTGAAGGTGCAGTGGTGACTGCCCATGGATGGGGGCCTCAGTCCCACTGTTTCCACTAGGGGGCTCATGGGCTTCTGATTTCCCAACACCCCTCCCCATCAAGGTGTGGACCCCCACATTTGTCATATACTGTCCCGATATGTGTCTTGTTTGTCTTGACTGTTAACCTACCCAACCTACCTCCCAAATATACCTACTATCCCTCCCCAACATTCCACTCTCTCCTGAAAAAAAAGGGCAATCTGTTCCCCCCAAAAAATCTTGCCCCATACATAGCTGTCCATTTTGCACATGAATCCACTGGACACATGTAATCTGGTCTAACTGGCTTCACAACATATTATTGTTGTCCTCACCCCTCTCTCAGGGGTTTGGATGTCCAAATCTATCCCCATATTTAGTGTATATGCACAGCTGTTGCTGTAGAAGAAATGGGGCGCTATGACCTTCCCTACACCCTTCCTGCACATCCTTAGCTATTTTCCCTACTGTATTTTCCTCTTTGTGCCCTTTTTTACCACTTTCCTATCAACCCTTTTTTCTTTTTTTTTAAAGAAATTAGCACAGGGGTAAGTGGGAGTAAGCACTATTAAGCAGCAGTAAGTGGATTTAAGCCTGTTTGAGTGGGGGTAAGCAGTACAAAGCTTTATTTGTGTACTGTTACAGTTGTATATGCCATGCCAAATAGCTGTTTAGACTCTGAAATACATATAAACAGACTAATGCAACTGTCCAGCAGATAAATTAATACAGTATTCCGGAAAGCATTAGATATGTTGCTGTCCAGGCCAAGGCCTTCAAGTAGTACAACAGTAAAGACAGACTGGCCCACAGGATAACAATCAATCAACAATAAGTAATGCAGATGTATAGTCCAGCAGCCTCTATCTAAACTTTGTACACAATCCCTAGGGGTAAAGACCTCAGCTGACATAATGGGATGTATCTGTTACATAAGAAGGCACAACTGAAACCATCAAATCACACTGACAAACAGAACAGTCTGCATGGCAGAAAGCAGTAGGCCTGCATTTACCCAAGTTGAATTGTATGGTAATGTACATACAGATATCTTAAGGCAGCTTACCCCTGATACCCCTCACATGTTGTAACAGCCTAGGTTAGTTATGGTGCACCCCCCCATAGACTGACATACAGGGCCATATACCACTGTTACATACACTGGACTGCATAAGGGCACACATGTATTGTGCAGATGAAGCCCACACATATATGTACCCAACCCCACAATATGTGTGGCGGCCACAACAGCAGTGGAATGATGGCAGAAATGAGAGCATGACATACTCACAGGCCACTACATAACAACCCCTGACAGCATGTCATATGGATAAAGCCTGGTATGTAAGTGAAGGACAGAGGCTGGAACACAGGCCCATATGTGAAATAGTGTTGTCATACACTAAGCAAGCCACTGGTGTTACAGGATAGTCTGCAACATACCCTTTGTCAGGAATATGAAGTCAGAAACACAAATGGATGTAGCCATGTACTGATAGCACTCACACACACAGCCAGTGATATATCTGACACAAGACCTGTGTGGTGGACAGGCAAAACATAGCACACACACCTCTGGCCATCAAGTGGATAGGCACACAGTCGAGAACTATGCAGACAGACTGCAGTCCGTATTAAACTAGTATGTACACACAAACCCTGTAACACTGGTGCTATACAATGCATACAACAACAGTACTCACACTCTCTGTTTGTAGTTCTGGAACCTCATACAAATATGTAGGTGGCCCGAGTGTGCAAGTCCTCTTGTAAGAGTTATTACTACCTGCTGTCTGTAACACTGCTGCCCACACACACAGGAAGGCTGCCCACCATGCAGGAAAGGTAAAGGGACCATGCCCACATGATTCAGGGATTTATAGTAGTGGGGTGCCATGACAGTGGTAATTGAAAGTACTACACAGCATGCTGCATGCAGAAAACAAGTAGAGGACACTGACTGGTACAGAGAGCATCACCTGATCATGTGCATCACCTACAAAAGCCATGCTGTAATCTATTCCAAACAGCTCAATCCATTTACTGGAAAGAGAGAGACAGAAATGCAGAAAAAGAAAGAGAAAACAAACAGAAACCATACAACAGATCCTGAACCACAGTAACACCAAAAAAGACAACAAAGGAAGCAGGCTAAGGAGTGAAAAAAATTACCTCCTACAAGGATACCATCCACAACAGATCTCATCCCCACAACAGGTATGTGAAGAATATATGCATGTAATTGACTGTAGTACTTGGTCCATAATACTGGGGTAGATGATGTGGAATAATATACATGTGCCATCAGGTGTTGCTGTTGTAATGATCTTCTGCTGAACAACTACTATGGACATTAGAGTCTGTCCCTGTGGGTAGTGGGCCATATCTTTCAACTGTGTAGAGCAGCACTGACTGATAAGATGTATGATTAATCTGATGGGAATAATATTACTATGTCTTGTTGGCTACATATGTGTCTTTACTGGGGGATTCCAGAGTGCACCAACCTTATTATGATCACAAAAATGTGGTAGGGGCTAATTAAAGGACGGGTGTGTTAACAAACTGCTTTATTTACTATATTACTGCATTCATGTTAGTACAAACATCACTTCAGCATAACTGTACTTGACTGGAATCCTCAAGTGCAATGTCATTAAGGCATAGTGTTACATAATTTTTTTTCTGTTTTCCCTCAAGAATGGCAGACGTTGTTTAAATGATGATTGTGTTTTTGTGTATGGCTGTGAAATTGTGTCTGAAAAAAGAATAACTTCAATTATTTTTACAGGGTCAGCAAGTATCTAAGCAGATTGGAAAGTAGATATAATAAGCACAGCTACATATTTAACAATTAATGTGCAAGCATTGAGACCATATGACAATGAATCACAAGTAGGCTTCATTAGCATATACAGCTTTACATATTTTCACATTTACATCTCATTTTAGTTAATTTGCTTACACTAATTTGTGGCCATTGGACTTTAATGTAAATGGCCTCTATGAATCAAGGCCTAGCTACTTTCATTCACGAACAGTGTGGCTATGTGTAATGCATTTGCACTATGACTATGAATATCAACTTTCATTTGCAGTCAGAAGTTGTGCAGTCTGAGCTGTTGATTTTTTGCAGTAGCTTATTTTTTCATTTTTGCATCCTACATTACAAAAGCAGCTACACTTAATTTATAATAGCTTGTACCGCTTGAACCACATGATATAAGTCATTCTTAAGGACAGTTAAAGATGTCCAGTAGTCATGTCCTTAAGCAGAAGACTGACACAAATCTTAACCAGTGGTACTTGCTAGGACCACTAGCTCTGGTTGATAGGGCAGAGTTACTGCTAGGAATAGTACACGTTAATTCTCATCCGAAACACTTAACAATTGTAGTGCATGTTTGCTTCTTAAGAAATCAAAAGTTTCCTTAAGAAACATCTTGCTCATATTGTGGTATTTTGGATGAAATAAGGTAGGCAGAGAGTCTCCATTTAATGCATTTTGCTCATAGCTTTCGATAATTTTTAGTTTAAACTCTGCACTCATGTGGGGAACAAATATTTTCGGTTCTTTAAATTCTGGCTCTTTCTGTAAAGTCAGTAAATATGCAACAACTCTTTACATGAAATAAATGAATAAGAAACTTTAATTTACTGTTAAAGTGGAGAAAGATATTCTATACCATTTCAGGAAAATGATGACTGTTATAGATCATATGTGGTATATTTGTGAAGTTAAGCCCTTAAAGACTTCTAATGTTTAAGAATGTGTGAGGATTTTATGTGGCTATAAATTGCAGATATAGTACTGTACTTAACTAAAATAGTCTGACTGTAGGAAAGCTATAATAACATTTGCTTTATGTGGTCAAAAAATGCTGTGTCATATACTGTCCCTACCCATGCGTTAGTATTAGAAAGGGAAGCTACTTGAGTCATTCCGAACTCTTTGACTGACTCATGAATGTAAGTGCCAGAATGTGATACCAGTTAGTCACTTACATTTCATTTATGATATTTTCTGTTTTATAGTATCATTAATCCAGTGAGGAGAAATTAGATTTAGTTTCATGGGCTGATCTGGTGTCCTACAGATTTCAATAAACTGCAGTGATTTCTAATATAGATTTTCATCATTTGATCACTGCTGCAGTAGCCTTGGTCTGTCTTGGTTATATACTGCCAAACAAATAACAGCCGGCCAGTCTTCCAAAGCCCTGTGCTCCATCACATATGCCTAGGCAGTTGGTTGCATGAACTCCCAAGTGGAGAAGAATAGTAGCCTAGGGTCCATAAGCTTAAGTACTTTCTTGCTGCCCTTAGAGAGCACTCCAGCTGTGGGCTTCAGAGGATCAATGGCTAGCTAACAGTCGAATATTGCCTGGTAGATTACTTACAGAAACATTCTACAATACTTGAATTTTTTTCAGTAAAATGTCTTGACTTCTGCAAGAAATTACATATTTTATTCAGTTGTGTGTGTGTTTTAAGGGACTGACATACAACTGGCTGGTTTGATGGACTGTTTGCCTTCTTCTGATATCTTTTACTGTTTGTGCTTATATTAAGCAATTGTACTGGAGAATCTTGTGCTTATTTTTTTGAGGTTTACTGAGTTTTATTAGTACAAGTGGGTTTAGGGAGCGTCATTTTGTTTTTTGACAACTTATCCATCACTGATTCACTCTAACTGCACTAGCTGGGAAATGACCACTGGTTTTGGCAGCTCCATGAAAAAGAAAATGTGGAAGGATCTCTTGCTAACACAGCAGGCTCAGACTGTGCTTCAGCTACTCGTGGGTAACTCTGATGTGGCCATTACTGGTTTCGCAGACCATTCACTTTTTTCTCTGGGTCAAACACTTCCTCTGTGTCAATTCAAATGATGTTGCTAGGCATAGGCGAGTTGGTATTGCTGGTCTCAGAGTAGGGAGAAGAGAGTGCATCCCTGTGTAGCTGGGATAAGAGACCTAGTCCCCAGGGTGAAGTGGTTTCCACGAGTCTGCCCCTTTTTAGGAATGTTCTGAAAAAAAGGGGGACAGAAAATTAAACATTTATCTTCCTCAGACAGTATTTATGTATTTATGTAAATAAGGAAGTGTTTATTGGATTGGTTCAAGGTTTATTATAGGCTTCAAAACCTTTAAAGAGTATCTAGAATTTGTGTGATAAAACAACACATTTCCATCAGTTTCTAATTTCCCCGTCTGATGATAACAAAAGGGATTGCGAATGGGCATTGTCTAATATTTCTACCCAAGTACCTCATTCTAACTCTGAGGAGAAATGGTCATTTTCTGCAACTATTTCCCAGATAAATGAGATGTTTCAGTGGGGACACATTAATATTCCACCTTTCTTGAAGAAATACTATAATTTATTAAAAGCTGAAATTGCACAGCCCAGTGCTATCCCTCCACTCTTGCCAGTTTTGGAGGATGCTTTTGATAACTACCTGCAATATTCCCAATAGTCAGACATCAGACCCACAGAAGGCAGAAAGACTTTTATTAAGTTCCTCAGTCTTACAAATATTTGTTTTCTTATCTAAGATCTGATCTTGCAGCTAATTTAGTGTCAAATCCTGTTATAACAAAAGTTTAGTTAATACAATTCCTTTCCCACTGTTAAGAATGGCAAAGCTTTTGACAGATTTGGGAAAATTTGTTCTTCTGCAAGGGCCATCTTAACAGCATTATTGGTTATATGATATATAGCAATATGTGTGAAGTATAATGTTTGTTAATGTTAATTTAATGCAGTTTGATTACTTTTGCATAAATGTAAATTTGCCTATGTCACAAGTGATAATTCAATAAAGGTGTTTAAAAAAATGAAACTCGACGATAAAATTAAACATATTTTTATTGATACCTCCAACAAAATCAGTGTTTAAACATTAAAAACATGCATTACAGCAAAGATTAGTCAATATAAACATTTGAACAATATAACATGAGCCTTGAAAAACACAAACATTTCAAGAAATTAATGATACTACAGCTTGTAAACCATACAGACACAGATGACACAGTATGAAATTATTATGAAATATTTATTATTAATCAAGTGTTCAACATAAACATTTGCAAATTTTCTTTCCACAGAATTGCTTTATAATTGACTTGAAGTCAATGGTCTTGAGGATGTCGTTTTCCATTCCCATAAGTGAAAGTCAATTAGAATGCTGCTGCCCCATTGTGCTGCAAACCAGATTTTTTATAAATTTCAGTTTTGAAAATGAACATTCTCCTCCACAGTTAGTTTGTAACTATCAAGCACATGTATACTCTGAGTGAAATTTCAACATTGGGAAACACAGATTTCAAATTGTCTGAAATTATTTTTGTGTGTAATGCAGAGAGAGTCTCACAATTTTCACCAACAACAATGCAGTGCTTGAGATGAACACATTCATTTAAAAAGTCAGCATAATCAAGGTCTTTGTGATACACATTAGCCAGATTTTCACATTTTTCATTTAGCTCATCAGAACCAATTGTTTTCAATTCACTGAAGAAGGAAAACAGATTCCTAATGAATGAATGAGAGTCTGCACTTTTTGTCCAGGTCCCGTTCAATAAACACATAACACCGAATGACATTGGACGACCTTTATTAAACTTCCATAACATAGCTTTGGTGACCAAAATTACTTACAATTGGACATAGTATACTTGGTTCTAAACACAGCATAAACATCCTTATAATTTTAATCAGGACAGCGTACCTACTCATCCTGCCCGGTAAGCAGCGTCCATACCTTTGCTCGCTTACTTTACTTATGAAGCAGCATCCCAGACTCACTTCATATCCCATTTATTGAATTGCCCATCCAACCAAATATCTCAGGATGGCATGACCTTACTCATATAGGTTCATAGGTAGGTACTAGACTATCAGCCCAAGGGGCCTAAGTAAGCCTAGCCAACAAGGTTCCCTGGCTTATGCCACTCAAGAAAGTTAATTTCCTATGCCCCTGTCGAGCAGAGCCACAGAAGTGATCCCCAGGGTGTATTTCCTGTTTTCCATCCACTCATCAAGGTGTTTCTTGAAGAGTGCTAATGAGGAACTTTGCCTGACATAGATGGGTAGCTTGTTCCAGAGTATAGGAAGTCTCTGGGACAGGAATCTATCCCTCAATCATGTCCCGTTTATTGTGGTGACAAGGTTTAGGTCCCTAGAGCATGTAGCTAGGAGGGATTGGGGTTTCTTTAGGTGTAGCATGTACAACAGCTCACGGTTTAACATAGCTTTATATGTTAGGCAGAGAGCTCCTCAGAATAGGCGATATGCTGCAGAGTAAAGCTGGAGTGTTTTGAGATGGTCAGTGTAGGGCATCTGATTGAGGCCGGTAATCCTCTTTGTGAGGTACTTCTGTGGCCTTTCCAGCTGCTGCAGATGTCTTGTGAGGTACATTCCAAAAGGGGCATTGTACTCTATAATGGGTCTAATGAGTGCCGAGTAGATGGGAACAGTGACCTCTTTTTTCCTGGATGAGAACTCTTTTGTGATGAGATGTGCCACATAGAAGGATTTTCTGACTACTGTGGCGATGTGATTATCAAAGTAGGGATACTGTTCAACTGGGTCCCATGGTCTCTTATCACACATTCAGCATTAAGTAGACTGCCATTTTTGTGGTAGTTCATGGGTACAGAGGTTTTACCAAAGGGGATGACAATGCACTTTGTGGCATTGAGCTTGAGGCCATGCCTCTGACACCAGGCATCTGTCTCAGTGAGGCCTTTCTATAGGATGTCCACATCATTTGGGGACTCGACTATGGCTCCTAGTTTGCAGTCATCTGTGAACTTCGTTAGCCAGAGAATTTCTGTGTTAGCCTGTACTTCAGAGAAGTACATACCAAACAGGAGAGGTCCCAGGACTGAACTCTGTGGTACTCCCCTTGTCACTGATTTGAAGTCAGATTTGGAGTCTTCAACTTTTACAGTGTGGGTTCTGTCAGTGAGCCGGTTGGCAACTCATCTTGTGATGTAGGGATTTATACCTAGTTTAGTGAGTTTAGCTATAATTCCAGAATGAGGGATGGTGTCAAAAGCCTTGGCGAGATCAAGATAGGCTGTGTGAACCACCTTATCCTCATCTACGGCTTTGTTGTCTGCCTCAAAGAAGTCAATCAGGTTCAGAAGACATGATCTGCCTTTCACAAACCCGAACTGAGTGGGTTCCAGAGTTTGGAGGTTACCAATATCTTTGTTTATGATTTCCATGATGATACATTCCATGGCCTTGCAGACCAGACTCATCAGGCTAATAGGGCGATAGTTCCCAGGATCAGTGGTGGCTCCCCCTTTGTGGAGTGGGATAACTGTTGCTGTGTGCCATTCAGTGGACACAAAACCTGATGTGAGACTATGATTGAACATGGTGCTTAGGTGGGGAGGCAGTTCATTCTAAAGTTCATGTAAAACACAACATGGGATGTTGTCCGGTCCCATGGATGCTGTGTTTTTGGTTTTAGAGAGTGCAGCTTTTACCTGCATAGATGTGATATGAAGCAGCGTCCCATCTCACTTCATATACCATTCATTGAACTAGCTTCCCACCAAATAAGCAGCGTCCTTACCTCCTCTTGCTTATCTATTCAGCAAGCTTCCTCCAGCTGCTCAGTTTCCTTTCCCCCCAATTCCTTGAAATGATCATCCAGACACCAGAGGGGGAACAGAAGAGGGCAAGCCTGTCCCCTCTTCTCCGCCAACCAGTCTGACCAGGTTGTTCCCCCTCCCTACTACCCAAACTAATTCACCAACTAGCCTTATGTGTATGTGTTAGGTGTTTACCTTAAGAATTTTGGAATTTGGAATACATTTTTGTATGGAGTATATATATGACTGCCATCTTTTGGTACACTCTAGTATTACAACGAAAGTTGATGTCAGTTTTATATGTGAGAAAGTAAAAAAATTTATAACTGGTGTTTTCTGTAGTCACCTCTCTGTATGGTTATATAATTGCTGATAGTAGTGAAAGTGAGAATTAATGTTTTAATTTAATTTTATTTTATTTTTTATGCGTAGTTTCAGTCTTTCTATTTTGTATGTAAGGATTTTTTTAAGCTAGTTGATATGTGAAGCCTTTGACTTCACATTACATTTGTTGACAATTGTCAGCAGGTGAATTTTAATTGCTGAAAATATATGATTGGTTTCTGTGAAATAATGTGGGTGAGGCAACCCTTTTTATTGAGATTTTTGCAGTGTTTGTAATTGTCTGTAGAAGTGCCAGGAGGCACGAAAGCGCTCACTAATTTGTACCTGAATAAAAGTTTTGTGTTTTATTTATTTTCAAGACCCGTGTTTGTTTACTCCCATTTTGGACTTTTGTTAAGGTAATTATTAAGCCAAACATCATTCGGTGTACACATCACCTGTAAATTACAATAGATCACCATCAGCAACCCCATGCCTTAATCTACCAGCACTGAAACGTACTTTAATGAAATTAAAGTGCACCTTAATGAAACTAAAATAGGATTACCCTTGACTCCACTGTACCACCAAAACATTCAGTCCGAGAAACCACTAACCATGGTTCACTATAGGATTACCCTTGACCCTACTGTACCACCAAAACATCCGGTCCGAGAAACCACTAACCATGGTTCACTTCTAACCACGCTCTGTGGCCTCATTATACCTCTGTAGTGACTAGAACATCTTCTGCAACTGATACAGTCAGAACAGTAACATCCATCCTGTCAAATCCATCACTCTCCAAACTCCCTCCTTCAGACCCCGACTGCTTTCTTCTTCCAATTCCACAAACACCTCCTGCAGCATGCCTCACCTGTGCAACCCACCATCTTCAGTCACTGGGGAATGCAGACACTTTTATTGTCGCACCTCAAATTCTGTGTCTCCAACATCTTCAGATATGCAACTGTGACTCTGTGCACATCCTTTATGACCTGATTGCCCATCACTTCATCCACCTGCACAACGTCCACTGTGAGCACCTTCGTCATGTATCTGTAAAAGAAAAGAAACTGTAAATTCACTGCAACAAATAACAACATCTTAAGCTGCATGCTCTCAAGGGAACCCACCCCCATACCCCCTAAATCAACATTCTTCAATGTAATTATGACTTAGGCCTCCCCTTCGATTCTTCCTCACACATTTCTTTTTAATAACCTGCTTAAGTTTGCCAATTAAAGCTGTTAATATGCGATGATATGCCATTAGTATGTCTACCACATTCTGCCCATGTGTTCACCTTAAACTTGCAAGCAATGACATGAATTATTTCCATAACAAGAACCAGGTGACTCTACAATGTACCTAAGCTAGTGTTTGTATGAGCAATGAAAAGATGCCATAAACCTCTCCCAATGGCTGTTGATGCTGGACCACACATGCACTCCTGACAGGCACTCTTCCTAGGACACACTCTCCACCCACCCTAACAAAACTCCAAACTTCTCAAGTCTATTAAATATTCATATCCCAAAAGTCCCTATTCCAAATGCATCTAGTCATTTTAACAAAAAGGTACCCTAAACTCCCAACGGCAAGCCTAAACCATGCCCTGATTAAGACTTCCCACTTCTGCTTAACCACAAAGCCCCAGTTTCTCCAACATCCCCCAACATACCTGTATTCCTACCTACTCATATAAAACTCCACCTGCCTCTAGACGTCATACCTACCCTGAAATTGACTGTAACCCACCTGTGGTACCCCATACTACTCCCCACTCCCTCCTATCTGAACCAACACTGACATGCCATTATGAGCACAAAGTAAGATTAATTATGACCTCATTGTGCCCACTCCTGCAACAGACACACACCAGCACAGCACACCAACACAGCAGAATATGTCACCTTCCAAAACCTCTTACTGCACAGCACCGCTCTAACCAGCCAAATATCCACACTGCAACAGCCTCCATCTCCATTAAAAACCCACCTCCTTCAGGTCACTGACCAATGCCCCGTCCGCAGTACCCCACCTGTAAAAGAAAAGAAAAACTGTAAATTCTTAGCACACACACAGCCAAAACGTCTGAATGATGAAGGCCAGTGCTGACCAAGTCCTATCCTGCTCACTCACTGCACAGCCACTACCATGGCCCACAGCCTCCAACCCCAAGAGAGAGTGCAACCCCTTGTACTCCTTTCCTTGCAAGTAAACTCTGCCAATCAGTAGGGAGGAGGACACCTGGGATTCCACCTGTGTCCCTGCTGGACAGGGGCTTTGAGTGCTGACTTGTCTAAACATGGTCTAAACTCTTGGCTAGGCTTATAAGGGCCTCAGGGCCAATAGCCTAGTAACTTCCTATGATCCTATGTGATGTATTCCTGAATGAAGGTCTATCATTGTCTGTGACTTCATTCTGCAAGGATTTACCATAAGCCAAAATGATATAAGAACCGACCAAGCTATGACAGTAATCCCTCACTATCCTTGCCAAAATTTGCACCGATAACAGTTGCTGTGCCACCATGCATTTTCTGAAGGATAAGAAATCTGAACTCCCATTCTCCATTATCTAGTGAATATGCACCACCAAGCCCGCAAAAAGAAAACCAAACACCATCTTGTTCCCATCTTATCAAGGTTGCTAGGACCTCCGATACGGAGCTCGCATATATTCCATCAACAAAGATGAACTCTGAAACTCACCTGCTGCCGTGATCACCGACAATCCTCACCAGAAATCAGCATAATGTAAAGAGGCACTGCCGAGCTGCTTCCCCACACCCATCAATAACTCCAAGCAAATTACCAAACAAACACAAGTCAAACAACAAAATGAGAGCCATATAGTCCACAATAGTCATATAAATAGCAAAAAAAAACTGTTATACTAGCAATTAGAAACAAGCGACTCAGTAAAACCTACAAACCAAACAAGACTGTAAAACTCTAATAAAATGTCTGTAAATGTCATGAAATGTGCAGTTTGCCAACGAAGAAGGCTGTCATAAGACTATGTAAAATCATGCATCGATTCCAAGTAAGAAAGAAATGCTCTGTACAAATGTATATGTACATTTACCTTAACCTTTACAACATCAGTATTAAATGCTGTCACGATAGATAACAACTGTTGCCAACAATGGAACTAACATTTCTCCGTCACATCAGGCGACCAAACTCCAGGCAATTCAACCACAGCAATAAGCACCACAACACAGGCCAGTCAAGGTTCTGCATCAGCAACCACCACTAAAGGCCCAAGGCCTCTCCCCGAACCGATCAACACATGCAAAAGACACAAGGCCCTGTTACTCACAGGTGCCTGGCAGCATGCAAAAATATCACAAAGCAAAACAACAGCCACAGCACTGCACTCCCAATGACCATCACCCAACCTTCACCTTACCTGCAGGCAAATGTTGCGCTCTGACCAATATTCCGTCTAAGTTTTGCTTTTTAACTGCAACTACCTCTTAGGTAATAAACAAACTCTTAATTAACTTGAAACTTAAAAAATAGTTATTTAAAAATATGCAGTCTGCTGAAGCATTTGGGAAAGTTAAATCTCTCACATATTCTGTACAAAAGATAATTTTACTTCAAACACTCATGAGTACAGTCTATCCCTTCAAGGATACTGTTATAATATTTATATATGCACTTTAGTTGCATCTGAACTAGCAAATAATAATTTAAGTATTTCTTTCTGTTTATGCAGTTAATAACATGGTGACATATTCCAAAATAATTTAAGATCAAGGCAAGCCTCTGCCCGAAGTGAAATGCCACAAGTAATGATACCAACAGAAAGACTGTGTGTTTCTTCTGGCAATGATACACATAAGTAGATGTAAAAGCCTTTATGATCAGTCCATCCAGCTATGTCTGACTATAAAATAGTGAACTCTATCTATTATTAATATAATCCAGTCAAGTATAAATTAAAACAGCACACTTGCAAAAGAATGCATGCCCTTATGTAAGGCTTTTTTTGCAGTCATGAATGCCAGCAGCCATAATGTGTGCAGCTATACAGATACATGGCATTCAGGATACTTATTGTGCCATGCAACACCATTCTGCCTGACATCACACTCACAAACCGCTCAGACAAGAGAAGGTCCAAAAAGACCTCACCCACACATCCGCCCATGTCCCAATGCAACTGGCTGCTCTCCAGCCCCAGACCACCAGAGACCAAAGGAAAATCCAACCTACCATGCAGCCGAACAACAGGAAACAAAATGGTCAATGGCCACAACCATGCAAAGACACCCACCGTAAGCCCACGAACCAACATCCATGTCGCTGCACAGAGATGAACAATGACAACAAGAGCCTGAATGGCTAAGACAGAAGTCCACCCCGACAAGAAAACCAAAATGACCTGCAAAAATCACTGCCTCAATCCCCCAAGCTCGCACAAACGGCTAACACCCTCGGTGTACCTTGCTATGAAGGATGCTGATATTAATGTACATTTTAGACTTTAGTGATTCTGTCTTACATGAACTAGTGCAACATTTTAAAACCTAGGTGTGAGGAGTAATAACAGAAAAGTAGAAAACTATAACATTTATAAGACGAAGAAAATCTGAATTTACTGATGTAGACAGTCTCAGATACTCAAGACTCATTCTGAAATAGAGTTAAATGGCAGAGTTAAACTGTTGTGACTGACAAATTGACTGCTACATATTATAGCCTACAGATACTTTTGCTACACACCCCTACACTCATATACACACATAACACATATGCACACATACATACACATGCACACACACACACACACACACACACACACACACACACACACACACACACACACACACACACACACACACACACACACACACACACACACACACACACACAGAACACCACCTACTCCGAGGCCTGCCTTTCCTACTGGAATACCTACAGGTCGTCATGGGCGTCCCTTGCCTTAGTAAGTTCATGCCAAAATGTAATTACTTGTCCAGCTACACTTGTCTAAACACCTTAAGCTCCTCCCCACCCTTACTTCAATTCCTCCTAATCATTCTTCCCTCCACTTAATCCTTTCATCTCTCCAGCTGACCTAACTCCCACTACTATCAATCTAACCCCTCTTGAAGATGTCCCTGGACAACTTAGTTTGTTGCCAAACCTCATTTGTCAGCTCAAAGACAAGAGAGTCCTGAACAGAAAGGAATGCTTCTACCTTGTGAGGGGTACCTCTTCTTCTGATCTGTCATATCTAGTAAGATAGACACAATAGATACATATTTCATTACTATTTTTTTCACATAGCTAAAATCTGAATCTGGACACATACTCGTGGCTTTTAATTCTTATTCACTAAATTTGTCTCTAAATTCCTGAAGATAAGTTTTCAGACTCAATAAGATTCATGGCAACAAGTATGTTCACATCCTCTGACTGCAGGATATTATTTTGTTCACTCTTTCAAGAATGTCATTCCAAAGAATTGTCAGAAAGACTGTTTCCAAGTTCTCCATTTTTTCACTAAATCTTTCTGCCTCTAGTCTTCTGTTCATGTCTTGTTCAGTGTCAGCTGATACAGAATCCAATATGTTTAATTTTCTCAAAACCCCCATACAGACCATGAATAGCATCAAAATATGATGACCGTCTTGTGTCAGACAGATGCTTGTCCACAAAATCTTTTCTTAAAGACGATGCCAAACATTCCATCAAAGTGTAGTAGGAGAGAAAAAGGAATACAGAGTCAAAGAATTTTAGTCTGTAGACTGCACTCTGCCTCTTTTTCTATCACCAAGGTCAGGCTGTGTCCAGCACAGGGGACATAGATGGCAAACTCATTCAGTTAATAAATCTGTGATTGCAATCCAGTATATTGTCCAGACATATCTGAGGAATTATCATATGACTGACCATGGCAGTTTAATAGTGGAATTTTGTTTTCATTAAGGAAATCCACAACAGGGTCTGCTACATTCTTTGCTCCATGAGAAAATATGGGGAAGAACTTAATGAAACATTCCACGGGCTCACATCCTGGAATGTACTGGACAGTAAATGTCAGTTGATCAGTGTGTGAGATGTCTGGAGTGGAATCCACACTTATTGAGTAAAACGTTTACTCTTTTATTTCTTCAGGAGTAGCACAAAAACATGATGTCCTATTAATTCAATAAATTCCTCACAAATGTTCACTGTTAAATATGATAGGTTCCCTTCTCCATGATTTCCATACAGTTTGAGATAGTCTTCCAAAAAATGGTCAAATATTCTCAACAGCTCTAGAATACCTAAATAGTATCCATTTTTTGCTGACCTAATAATTTGATTTTCTCCATGAAACTGCAAAACTCTAGATGCACGAATGTGAATTACAGAAACCACGTGTCAACACTTTATCCCAGTACTCCTGCTCTGAGAGATGATGTTCAAATAACACAGAATTTACACTTCCAGTTTCTGATCAAATATGCTGTCATGTACTTACAATGTTCTTCTCCGTTTTCATGTTCTGCAATAATATTGTTGTGTTGACAGTCACTGATTCCTGATGTAGCAAAGGGAGACTCTGTCTTGGACAACATATAACATACAAAGCAGTACAAATGACCTTGGGAAGATGAATAGAAGTTTTACACACTCGCCATTCAGCAGTTAATGTTTGAACACATTCTTTGATAAATACCTTGTCTGAATATTCACTCCTCCAGCTCCTTTATATATGCTGTGTGAGTTTGAAAAGATGCTATCATGATTCTGACATGATGATGGCCCACTACAAGTCCAATAATTCACTGTGTTAGTATTGTTAATGTTCCATAGCCCCATATCTGTGTCTTGGATCTCAAACTAATTTACTGTTACAGATTTGGATATTTCCTCTTGTGGAATATCCCCAGTATAGGAACAGGTAATAATACCATTGGTATGTCTGCTGGAGCTGGATGACTGGATGCATGAGTGGGCGTAGATGTGAATGCTATATTTGAAGGAGCAGTATTAGTGGCTGATGACATTGCACCTGGGTTCAACCAGGATGCTAATTTTGGAAATTTATACATTTACTTCTTGTCCTCTGCAGCTCTTTTCTTCTTCTGTGTGCCACTCAAAACACTATGTTTTATTTCTGCTCAAAGGGTTATTCACTGATATTAGAAAAAAATTAAAAAAATCAAAACATGGTTTAGTGCAGTTTCAGCTGTAGAAAATTTACGTCAATGAGAAAAGTAAAAACCTTCAAAACGTTGTATGTACAGTAGTGGTCCTATGACTGCCTACAAATGGGATAAATCCGGAAATACAGCCATAAAAGTTCCTGCACTTCAATATTTAAATACACACACACACACACACACACACACATATATATATATATATATATATATATATATATATGTGTGTGTGTGTGTGTGTGTGCGTGTGTGAGATTTTAAAGGAGTGGCAAAAGAATTTCAGTTCATGGCTCATGTACAGTAGAGAGTCGATTATCTGAAGTAATTGGGACCTAGGCTAGCTCGGATAATCAGACATTCAGACATATAAATGACCCGGATAAAAAAACAATATCAGGAATACTACCTGTTGTGCTACTAGCAATGCATTTAAATAATTTAGCACAATAGTGATATCATTTGCTAAACAACAGTTGCACATTGTAAACAGACTTGGCATAAACGGCAGTAAACTTCTCTTCCCCTGAAGGCCTCAGCTCCTTGTAAAATGCAGTTGACACTCAACCATAGCTCTCAACTTTGTAGCACAAGAAATCTAGAAAAAGCAAAATTTATTCAGCGGGGGTGGGGTGGGGGGATAAAGGCCTCAAACCAGGGACACATTTTAAATATTGCTTGTATAATCTTAGAAAGTTTCTAGAATAAATGCGTGTGTGTTACCATGCATTTCCTTAAAGATAAGAAGACTGAAACTTAAATTTATTTTATTTTACATTTGTTGACCGGGCTAGTCTAACTGGATATATGTCCATTTTCAGTACAGGCCTGGGAGATAAGCTCCAAGACACAATCAATCAAATCCAAATCCAAGTACAAACAACAAACAGCAAATATCATAATAAAAATCATCAACATCGGCAACATGTGCAGTATAGCATTCAGGTTAGCACAGGATGTACAATGCGGGCAAGAGTCATAAACAGTGCAAATTGCAAATACAGAAACATCATACAGGTAAAGTCCATAGTAGAAAAAGGAAGTTAGTTGTGTAGTGATGTTACTAAGGATTTACTTAAAAATAGGTATCTATAGAGGATAGAAATAATGTAAAAAAGGGAGAGATGACAAATATATAGTAAGAAGGAAGATATAACAGTGGGTGATAAGTAATGGATAGGCAAAGTCAAGTCTGAAGTGATAGATGACTCGTGTGGTATGGTACAGGGGCATAGCCAGTATGATATGAGGTAAAGTTTAAGTCTGTTTTTGAAGAGTGATAAAGAGGTGAGTGAGGAGAGGTCATTAGGGAGAAGATTCCAGGATTTACCTACAGTATTAGAGAAGAGAGAATCCCCAGCCCTGTTCTTAGGTTTTGAAGTGTGTACAAGAAGTTTGTGTGATGAGCGTAAGGACCTCAGATTTTTATAGGGTGTGATAAGGCTAGATAAAATTGGAGTATTAGAAGGCTTATAAAGAGTGTTGTGGGCAATAGTTAGTTGGTGGAATTCAATCAGGTGTTGTAGTTCTAACCATCCTAGCTGCTTTAAATTTATACAATGATGGGTTCTAAATGGGTTGCCTGTTGCAAATTTTGCAATGTTATTATGGGACATTTCCAATTTGCTGAGGTTATTCTTGGATAGATTAGTAAAAATGGGTGAGGCATAGTGGAGTGTAGAGATTAAATGAGTGTGAGCTATAGTAGTTTTGGCTGTAGGAGAAAGGAAGTGTTTAATCCTATAAAGAGTGCCAATTTTTTTGTTGACAATCTTTATAGCATTATTGATGTGGCTGTCGAAGTTCAGATTATTGTCGATGGTGACACCAATTAGTTTGGTGGTAGGGTCTGGAGATATTATAGTACCATTGGTGGATATCACAGAGAAATCAAGAGGAGAGGGCTTTTGTGTAGGATTGAAGAGGAGGAGTTTGTTTTTTTTTTTAGGGTTCAAAAGAAGACAATGCCGAGTAAACCATTGTTCAACTATGTTAAATACCTTCTGCGTAAGAGAGTGAGGGTCATGGGAGGATGTACCTGAGCATAATAGTGTGGAGTCGTCAGCATATTGTATGCAAGTGGCTTGGGGGATAGCTAGATGAAGGTCATTAATAAATATGGAGAAGAGGAGAGGTCCTAGTATGGATCCCTGAGGGACACCTAGGGTAACGGATAGATGGGTGGATAGAGTGTTATGCCGTAATACTGCTTGCTGTCGTTTATCAAGGTAGGACTGGAACCATTTTATGGAAAATGGGTCTAATGATAGCGTTTTTAGTATATTTATGAGAATCTGGTGGTTTACCATGTCAAATGCTTTAGACAGGTCAATAAGTAGAGTAGAAGAAATATTATTCAGGTTGTGGTGCCTGTTAATGTAATCAGTAAAGGAAAGGATGGCAGTGGTAGTGCTGTGTGAGGGTCTGAAACCATGTTGACAGTTGAAAAGTAAATTGTTTTCAATTAAGTGGTTTAGTGATTGCCTGTGGATGCATTTCTCCATGATCTTAGCTAAAGGAGAAAGGGCAATGGGGCGACAGTTTGATAGCTCAGGCGAGTGTCCACCTTTATGCAGGGGGATAATATGGGAGACTTTCCATAAGATAGGGATGTGACCTTCGCTAATAGTTCTATTGATCAGTATGGAAATAGGGTAGGCAATAACCTTGGCTAATAACTGTAGATATTCTAGATATTCTGTAGATATGGCTGGCATTAGTGTATTTAGTGAATTCAGTCCTCACTGATTTGCCAGAAAATCACAAATTTTAATTGGAGCAGACCAAAAGTATGAGCCAAAAATTCCAGATATTCTTTGAAAATCTGGACAGTTGAGAGCTATGCACTCAACTTATTTAAACACAAGTGGTGGTTGGGGTAGAGAATTCAGGGTCTTGTAATTAAGGTACAGGGTTTGAGCCTAAGCAAAGTAACACTAACAACCAGTTATCCCTAACTGAGGCATGCAGAAAAATGCATTATAAGACAAATGCTGTTATTCTAGCAACTTTCTAAGTTTATAAGAGCAATATTTAAATTCTGTCCCTATTTTTGGGCCTTTGTTCCCCCATTGTCTCAGACTTTGCCCAGATTGTTTTGCACTTAGAGGTTGAGAGGTATGTGTACACCTTCAAATTTTTATAACTTTCACAATTCTTCAAATATTTATAATTTAGTATAGTATAGTATTTATTTATCTATTTACTGAGAGCAAGTCACAACATACATAGATTAGCATGAGGCCTCTATGCTAGCGGGGCACCTAGACAACTGCCCAGTGTGACAATGCTTTAAATCCACGCAGTCTTCAGCCACTTTAGCCTTTAGAATTCTAAATTATCAGGCTAACCTAAAAAGTATGTGTTGGCTTGTTTAACAATATGAGGAACATTACAACACTTTTCATTCTTGGGAAATCAAGATGACTGCTGTCCTGTAAGCAGTGCTAAACCACAGAGTAGCAACTTACCTAATAATTTTTCACCAGGCATAAGTGAGACAAAAGCATTTAAAATTAATATCAACCAAAACCTGCAATTTATAGATTGCTTTACATACCTGAGGAGTCAAAAATCTTATAAAGTTCAAGAAAACTGTAAGATTGCTGAGGATTGAATACGGATCATATGCCACATGTGAAACCTCTATGCTGACTACATCTAGGCCGGATCAGATCTAAATACAATACAGAGAAAGAAGTGCTTCAGTAGCAGCAACGACGGTAAATAAAATGTCACACGGACCAGATCTAATGGATAGTCAAGTTACCAAAACAAAATTTTCTGCATTAACCTCTCCAGAAAAGGACAAAAAAGAAAAAAGAGCCAGAACAAATAAACTTCAGGAGGCCAATAAATCCACAAATAAGAATAAATCAGAGTCTTCCAACTGAGAGGAGCTAAAAACTGCACTTCAACCGATACATGAGGCAATCAAAAATCTCTCTACTCAGTTACAAACAGTCGGAGTATCATTAGACAAGATTCTCACAAGGATGGACAAAATAGAATTTAAAATCATGGATCAGGATGGCAGAATAGAGACTATTAAAAAGTTATCTGAATCTAATACAAACTCTATACAGGATCTACAAAGAAAAGTAATGGATCTTGAAGCCAGATCCAGACAAAATAATATTGTTTTAAGAGGCATACCAGAAAGCATAGAGCAAAACAGGGCTATGGAAAGCATAACTGCAATATTCTCTCTTTTCCTAGGAAACGACTCAGAAGCTAAACAAATTACCATCGAAAGAGCACACAGGGCCGTTAGATCATCTCTAGTTTTAAACAAACGAAGAAATATGTACGCTAAAATAATGAATTACCAACGTGTGAATAAACTTCTGTTTGCTGCTAAAAGTAAAAAGTTTGTAGAATGGAACGGCTCCAAGATAACTATATCTCAAGATCTGCCACCTCAAATAAAGTTGGAAAGACAGAAATTAGCACCGTTCTGTGCCTTTTTGATCAGCAAACAAGTGAAATTCCAAATTAAATGCCCCAATGTGCTTCAATTCTCACATCAAGGAATTAGGTATTCAGCTAACAATAATAACAAAGCTGCAACAATCTTTATTAAAATCTTTAAGACAAATCCGGAGAAGGAATCTCATAAGGTATGACTAGAAAAGTGGAACTAAAACTCAGTTTGCCATTACATACTTGACAATTTTTGCTCACTAATACACTTTGGTGGTGATTACCATTACCTGCTCCAGCTTCCTCTCGAAGAGTATTTTTGGGTGCCTGTCCTGACTGAGTCAGTGATTTTCTAGGCCTGATAGCTTCATGGTCCATCGCAACGTCGCAAAACTACAATTCCCTTTAGTCCGGAGCTTCAAATGAACTCTTACGCTCACTTTGACCTCATCTCCCAGGATGCAATGGTTTATTAAAGTGGCAGCGTTTGTTAGATTAGGAAATAACCCAGGAAGACGAAAAAGGAAAAGCGTTTGTCGCTAACTCAAGATGTATATTCAATGGGGGACTTAATTTGCGCTGTGATGTTCGAATTAAACGCTGTGGTGAGTAACTATTCTCCCTAAAGAGCTATGACAATATATACCTGCAGTTGACTTGGTTAGACCACGCGAATATTACTTCAGAATGACACTATACCTACACTGTAGCAGCACAAACTCTGAAATCCAGGCTGATATAACCGTTGTTGCGACAATGAGAATATTCTACCTTTAGATTAACTAACTAATAAAACAAAAATGGGACTGTTTATGGTCTAACTACATCGCTTCGAACATTTTGAACTGATATTTTATGGATGTAAGGAAAGTCCTTACTTAACATACCATAATTCTATAACAGATATTAAAACATGTTAATGACAGGTTTTTTTTTTCTTTCTTTCTAAGCCAGTTCATTGGGTTTGAGCAGTGATAAACTAACATGTTAAAGAGTGTATGATTAAAAAACTGGACATACAGTGATCCTTACACAAAATCTTTTTAAGACTTTCAATTATATCAGTATGGCCTTGAGAATGATAGTATACCCCGGCTGTATGAGGGGAATTGTATACTAATTGCATGTGAGACTAGAGGTTGGCTTTTATGCTAAGATAAGTTGAATGATACACAATATCAAAATATCATAATTTTTTGGTGTATGATTTTGTTGTTATATTATCAAACTCTCTTCAAGTTAATTCTGTAATTTTCATGTTTAGATAGCATTGACATTTAATGTTATTGTTAGATGGAAGAATCACATTTTAATAGATCCTTCTTAATTATTTGTTTACATTGAGTTGGTTGGACACTATGGAGATCTCACAATTCTTTTTTTTTTTTGATTGGAGCTACGATCAGTGGACCAGGGTTGGTTTGTAAGGATAGTTCAGTCTTCTTTGCTCTATAGAGACAGGTGTTTTGGGATGGGATACTACACAAGATATGAGGTCAAGCTAATAAAAATTAAAAAGACTTGTTATTTTCTCAACCAAGCAGTTTTTTTTAATCAGATAGGTGTATCCCTTGCCCTTCCAGGTTAGGGGATTTAGTGGATAGGCACAGGATTATAACAGGAAGAGTTTCTCATCTATATACAGAGAAAAGGTTTTATTTATGGCTTCCTTCTGTACTGAATCTACTTACCCATATAAGTATCATACACAAGCAAATATTACATTCCCTAATGATTGTATGTGGACGTTAGCGTCATGGAATATTAAGGGGCTGCAAGCAGATAATAAGAGAAAACTTTTTTTACATTTACTTTTTAAAGCCAAACTGGATTTTATTATGATTCAGGAAACCCATTTACTAAAGGAACAGTGGAATCCCATTCTGAGGAAAAAGTGGATTAAAACTATTATAATCACAGGAAATAAAACTAATAAGGCAGGGGTGGCTATTATTATCAAAAACTGCTTCCAGTATGATATCATAAAAAAGGATTCAGATCCAGAGGGCAGATGGTGCTACTTCGTAACTAAAATTACTCATCTTGACAAACCAATTTTAGTTGTTAATATGTATGCTCCATGTACTTTGCAGCAGAACTTTTTGATGAATATATACAAGTTATTAAGGTCCTTCCCTAATCACTATTATATCTTAGGGGGAGATTGGAACTCCATACAAGATCCAGACGCGGACAGAACTAATACTAAATCTAAGTATAATACTCAAGCCACAACTGCAATCTTTGAAATTAAGAGCGACTTCAACCTTTTTGACCCATATACCAATTCATTCTATACATATGCCCAATAAAGGTTTTACTTTTTTTTCTCAATGCTACAAATGTTGGTCCAGGTTGGATTTCTTCTTAATTTCTGATATCTTTTTGAAATATGCCCTCTCATTTTATATAGAACCCAGGTTTTTATCAGATCATTCCAAAATTACATTGGCTATAGACTGGGCACCTAATCACACCCCATTAAATAGAACATTATGGTGGCACTTTAACCCTAATTTACTTAAAAAAGAGGATATTATGCAAGAAATTAACGCACTTCTTGATAAATGTATACTATCCATATCTGAGGAGGACTGGCCGATTGATATAATATGGGCTTCCACAAAAGCAGTGATCAGAGGGGTATTAATTAATAAAGCTTCGTTCCATAAGAAAATTGCTTTTAAGAAAGAAAATTGTATTAAGAAAGAAATAACTAAACTCGAACTAGAATTACAACAGAACTACTCATTGAATTTGGAAAACAGTATATCTCAACTTCAGGGAAATTTGTTATCACTGCAAGCAGATAACCTATCATTTCAGGAAATTAAAAACCTTGCTAACTACTCGCAGTGGGCGCAACTTCCTTCTAAATTTTTAGCAAGATTACTTAACCACCATAAACCTATCCCCACTATTTCAGAGATTAATTTCCAAGATAAAAAATATAGTAACACACAGGATATAATCAAAATATTTGAGGAGATCTATACAAAAGTTTATAATACCCATCCTCCGTCTTATGATGATCAGGAATTGCAAGTTTTTCTTAAGCAATTAATATTTCCCAAAATTAATGAACACCATCAAGACTCCCTTTCGGCTAACTTTACACAAGTAGAAATTATTACAGCAATTAATAGTTTAAAGAGTAATAAAGCACCAGGCCCAGATGGCTTTTCAGCTGAATTTTATAAATGTTTTATTCCAAAAATCTCAACTATACTGTATCATCATCTTTTTACTTATATTACACAATTTGGTATCAGTGACCCCCATTTAAATGCCTCTAGAACTATTTTACTTCCTAAACTTAATTCTGATACGACAAATCCTCATAATTATAGGCCTATTTCTATTATTAATTTAAATATGAGAATTATGGCGACTATCTTAGCTACTAGACTTAGATCTGTTATTACAAATATTATATCTCTAGAACAATCTTGATTTATTAATCATAGGCTACATGGACTACATGAAAAGAGACATAAAAGAGCTCTCTGAGCATGTAGCCCAGGCCGGTATGACCCTGACCTTGAGTAGCATCTTACCCTCACCAAGAATGATGCCACAATATGAAGACAAGATGATCAATTTCAACAATTGGTTTAAGTACTGGTGTCATTCAAAGGGGATCCAATGCCTGTCAGCTTGGGATGATATGCTCAACAAGCCACGATGCTTCGCTAGGGATGGCTTGCACCTGTCACCCCTGGGCTTTTGGATATTGGCAAAGGCTCTTGCTACCCCCATAGTGCCTTTTTTAGGCAAGGCTCAAAAGACAAACCCACCTCCATAGGTATCACAAGGGATAAGAAACTAAGAGTAATGCTACTCAATGCCAGAAGTCTAAACCTCAAGATGCACTTTTCGAAACTCTCCTTAGCATGGAGAACATCGATATCTGTGCAGTAACAGAAACCTGGTTCAGGGCTCCCGAGAGCACCCCAGCACTACCAGGTTATACCTCATACCATGCTTTTGGCCCCAAAACATGGACCGAACCACAAAAGGAGGGGGTATCGATATTCATCAAAGATACCCACACCTCCAGGTTGGTGGCAAAGCACGAAGCATCAGAGACTATCCATGTGCAACTAACAGTGGGTAAAACTGCCTTCCAGTTTATAGCCTGCTACAGACCACCCTCCCAAACCCAGGAACCCCACTTGGCCTTCCTGAGAACACTGGAAAATATGAAGGTCTCTCCAAACACCATTATATTGGGCGACTTCAACTACCCAAACATAGACTGGGAGACTTACTCTAGCTCCAACACCCTAGCCCAAAGGTTCCTAGAATTTATAAACTCAAATGCTATGGAACAACTTGTTACCACTCCCACAAGAGGGGAAAACATACTGGACCTGATCATCACCAACATGGGGACTCTATGCTCCAGACCAGAAGTGTATCCCTCACTGGTAAGATCAGACCATAAACTAATCTCACTGGATATTCACATCCCGACCCCACCCCCAGCCTAGAAAACCACAGTGAAAAACTTCTCTAAAGCAAATTTCACACTCCTCAAAACTGAGGTGGAATCCTTCAAAGCCCCCGGGCCTGTGGAAAATACGGCCCAGACCGCAGAATCCTTTATAAACGCATACTATGAACACCTTCAGGAATGCATGGATCATGCGATCCCAAATAAAACCAAGACCCAATCCTCCAAAGGCAGACGTCCTGTCTGGTGGACCCCAGCCATAAACAAACTGTACAATAGAAGGAGGAAGATACTAAATGATAGAGCAAAATCCCAAAAAGCGAAGGCATCACTGATCAGTATTAGCAAAAAACTACGGGCACACATAAAATTGTCTAAGGCCAGCTTCGAGAGAAAAATTGCACAGGACACTAAGGATAATTACAAGGCTTTCTTTAGTTATGTTACGAACCTGGGTGGTAATTCCCAGATATGCTCAGAATTAGTCCAAAATGACAAAAAATACACCGAACCCACAGACATTGCCAACATCCTAGCTTTTTTGGTTCAGCGCAAACTTCTCCCCCCCCTCCCCACCAAAAGGGAAAATATCTTTCCCAGCAGAGTGCTGCCCCCCCCGTGACATCTCAGATGCTCAGGTAAGAGCCGCCCTCTCCAAAGCAAAAAACACAGCATCAATGGGACCAGATGGTGTCCCGGGCTGCATCCTACATGAACTCCAAGAAGAGCTAAACCCAAACATAAAACTACTGTTCAATCTCAGCCTTACTACAGGATATGTGCCCAAAGAGTGGCGTACAGCAACAGTGGTCCTGCTCCATAAAGGTGGTGCCTCAACGGATCCTGGAAACTATCGCCCCATAAGCCTGACTAGCTTGGTCTGCAAAGCTATGGAAAGGATCATCATGGACCTCATAAATAAAGATATTGGGGACCTACAAACACTGGATCCTACCCAGTTCGGCTTTGTTAAGGGCAGATCCTGCCTCTTAAACCTGGTTGATTTCTTTGAAAGAGTCACCAAGGCCATTGACGAGGGGAAGGTGGTCCACACAGCCTACCTGGACCTCGCAAAAGCCTTCGATACAATACCCCACTCGGGCATTATAGATAAGCTCACCAGCTTAAATATAAACCCCTATGTCACTAGATGGATTGCAAACTGGCTCAAGGACAGAACCCACATGGTTGCTGGAGCCATGTCAGACTCCAAACCAGTTACAAGTGGTGTCCCACAAGGCTCAGTCCTGGGACCTCTCTTGTTCGGTATATATTTCTCGGAGGTACAGGCCAACATGGAAGGACTGTGGCTGACCAAGTTCGCAGATGACTGCAAACTAGGCACCATAATCGACTCTCCAGCCAACACAAGCATCCTCCAAAAGGGCCTTATAGAAACAGACAACTGGTGCCAGAGCCATGGCCTCAAGCTAAATGCCAAAAAGTGTATAGTCATCACCTTTGGCAAAAACAAAGTGCCCACAAATTACCACATAGGTGGTAATCCATTAAGTACAGAAGAAGTAATTAGGGACCTGGGGACCCAAGTTGATAGCAATCTCTCATTTGACAACCACATGGCCAAAGTGGTTAGAAAAACATTTTATATAGTTCACCTAATCATGAAGGGATTCACATCTAGATCAGGGGAGGTCATCGTGCCTCTTTACCCATCCCTCATCAGCCCCATAATTGAGTACAATGCCCCTTTTGGGATGTACCTTACCAGACACCTGCAGCAACTGGAAAGACCCCAAAAGCACCTCACCAAGAGGATCAAAGGGCTCAAACAGATGCCATATGCTGCCCGGTTAAAGAAACTCCAGCTCTACTCAGTGGCATACCACCTGTTCAGAGGCGATCTGTGCCTGACGTATAAAGCCATGTCCAACCCGGAATTAATGGACATGCTGCACCTCAGAAAATCCAAATCCCATCGAGCTACGTGCTCGAGAGACTTGAACCTCAGCACTGAAATAAATAGGACATGCTGGAGGGACAGATTCATAACCCAGAGGTTCCCTTCACTCTGGAATAAAATCCCAGTCCAGGTTAGGCAGAGTCCCTCATTGACTCTCTTCAAGAGGAATCTTAATGAGTGGATGGGAGATCGTAGGTTTACCCCGGGTATCACTTCTGTGTCACTGTTATACAGAGGCACAGTATACTAACCTCGAAAAAGGGCATAGCAAAATAAATTTAAAATGGGTGGCGAAAGCCAAACACATTCTGGTTAGGCTTATAAATGCCCTAGGGCAGATAGCCTAGTATGAACCTATGAACCTATGAACCTATAGGCAAACAACAGACCAAACACTTACTCTTGATGCAATGATATCATTATCTCAGGCGAAACAAATACCTATATATACGTTAGCTATCGATGCATCTAAAGCATTTGACCGAATTAGTAAGGAGTTTTTAACAGCTATTCTTCCAAAATTTAACATCCCTACACAATTCATCCACTATATCAATACCCTTCATAAGAGGGCTTATGCCAATTTACAAATAAATAAATATAGTTCAAAGAGAATAGAAATTACTAATGGGGTAAGACAAGGTTGTCCCTTATCACCTCTTTTATTTAATATATATATATTGAACCATTATTCCTACTTTTAAAACAGAAAACTTTCTACAATATCCTGGTTTTATTTAATACAAGAATTCCATTTTCTGCCTATGCAGATGATTTAAACATATATTATTCCCTTCCTAACTCAGATTTCGGTAAAATTATAAAATCAATAGATACATTCTCCAAGTTTTCTAACTATAAAATGAATATGGAAAAGTCAATAATCTTCCCCTTAAATACATTCTCACAATACCCCAATGTATTTACCCCTCAGAAAATCAAGAGTAAAGATCAATTACGTTACTTGGGAATCTCATTTTATCATGACTCATATAAATACTATCAGGAAAATATAAATAATTTATGGGCAACTATACAAAAAGACCTGGACAGATGGGTACAGCTTAAACTCCCGTTCTTATCCAAAGTTGCTATCATAAAAATTAATGTTCTCCCGAGATTGTTATTTATATTCAATGCATCTAACACCTCGATACAAAATAAATTCTTTAAAAATACCCAATTAGAACTCTCGAAATTTTTATGGTACCCTAAACCAACCAGAATAAGTTACCAGAAACTTATATACCCTAAGGAAAAAGGTGGTATGGGCCTCCCAGACCTCAGACTATATTATGAAATTAACAAATGTAGCAGAATAATCACCATTGCAGAATATAAGAATGACCTCACTAAGTGGTACCCGATTTGGGTGAAATTATACTACAACTATGTTAGATCATTACAGTTCAACCTGAAGGCACTCCCCTTTTTAGATAAGGACAGCAGGAAGAAGTATAGATTACAGAGGGATCGAAAGGATCAAATCATAATCATTCAGAATCTATTTGAGTCCTTGAATTTATATTTGGCTTTTATGACACTCCAGCCCATTCACCTTAACCCTAACATCAAGTTAAATAATAGGATGGTTAACCTAGATCATTATCCACTGTTGAAGAATAAATCTGTAGTAGATTTTCTTCCATTTAAACAAGTCTCAGTAGCCACCATGAGGACCAAATTAAATCTCCACCCCAAATATACAGTCATATTAAGACAGTTAAAAGAAGTATGTTGTAAGTTCTGGGATGGTCTTAATATCTCGAACACAGATATATCTACATGTAAAACCTTATGGGATTTATTTCAACATAAGAAAAAAAATGATCTCGAATGTATACAAAATTATTATCGCCATTAAATGCAACAAAGATTGTATTTATTCTAGCTACTGGATGAAACAGGACTCTACGATTACAGCCAACAAAATTGCTCAAGCTATTCAGAAATTCTCCAAATATATACCCCTTCAAAAATTAAGATATACACAACTTATGATATTAAATAACGCTTATTATACACCTCAAGTGTTAAGTAAGTTGTACCACGAAATGCCAGCGAACTGCCAATTTTGCCCTTCCCAGGTAGCAGATATCATTCATATATTTTGGAGTTGTAAATGCTCATACAAGCTCTGGTGTGCTTTAAGGGTTAAGTTAGAAAAGATGGGATATGAGAAAACAACTTTATCATGGAAATTTACTCTTCTACATATTCCCCCTCCAGGAATTAGCATAAATCAAATCCATGTTCTAATTGCCTTATTTATGTTATTAAAATACTACATCACCCTAAACTGGAAAAATAGGATAACACTCTCATGGGAAGGGTTTAGACAAGTAGCCAGAAAGCAAATATGCGCACACAAATATTTATGGTACTCCATGAAGCAGCAGCCATTACAAAAGGAACTTTGGAAAAGCTTAATGGATCATATTTTGACATGATATTTTTGACATTGTATAAGTTTTACTCCCTCAGGATGTAGATGCGATCTGTATATAGTTTTTTTTAGTGTTTAGTATGTTTCTATGTACAATTTGTATTTGATGTATTTGTACGTTATTTTTGGAATATTTAAACCTAATAAAAAGATGGTTAAAAAAAATAAAAAAAAAAAACACTTTTCATTCTTTTGAAATTGTCTTCTTTGAATTTTTTTATTGTTTTTGCTTCCAAGATACCTAAACATGTTTAAAAGCATTTCTGTGACTCCATGCCCAGGACAGCAGCTTCTGTTTCTATTATGGGATGTTTTGCTTAGGTGCTTACACAGAAATTTTATGAAGATGCTCAATCTGCAATGTTAATTTCTCCTTCAAATAACGAGGTTTTGTTTGATCGTTTTGATTCTCAGGTACTCAAACAGTTTGAGGAAAAAGGTAAACTGATCTAGGTGTATCATTCAGATTTTTCTGCTCTCCTTCTCCAAGCCTGCTAAATCCATTCCTGCAAATTCAGCTTCCTTTTACAAAAAACAAAATAAACAGCCTTGACAGACCTATAACAAGCAGACATGTCAGAAAAAGTGGCAAGAACTTTCAAAGGAAAAGGAAGGAACCTTCCAAAAAAGGAGTAGGCTGTCTCTGGGTTCTCTTTCATGCCTCCCCACACTGACACTTCTCTAAAATCTATCACAGAGCCTGGTTCTTCATCGTCCTTTTTTGCATCAGATTGTTTCAGACAGATGGGCTCTAAAAGTTTTTCAAAATGGTTACAGATGACAATTGGAAACACTGCCTCCTTTTTAAAGGATTATCCCCTCATTCTCCAAATCAAAATTGATTTGCCTGTTTCCCCAATCATCTACCAGATTTTTTCTCTATTGATTATAGAACCAGCTCCCCAGGATCTGTGGAGGAAAGTGATTTGCTCAAGAATCTTTCTGGTGCCAAAAAAGGACACCTCATAGAGACCAGTTCTCAACCTGTCCTTTGTCAACCTGTTTGTGAAAATTCCAAAATTGAGAATGTTGTCTCTACAAACTTTGCTGTTCATCATATTGTTCACTGCTGCAGTAGCCTTGGTAATATGGATTATACCCTGCACAGGATATAACAGCTGGACAGCTTTCAAAGATTCAGGACACCTTACACACACCCAAACCATAGGTTGGCTTGAGCTGAGCTGACTAAAAGGACAGGATTGGGAGCCAAGCCCTTCAGAGCATACCTGTCAGGAATGAGTACGCTCCTCTGAGGCTTTCGTGGATTGATGGTTAGCTTCTGCTGTTCTTTTGCTGGGTGGATAAGTTCCCTTTGGGGAAATATGAACTTTGGTTAATAACACTTTCCTGTTCAAGAAAATTATTTTAAAGCTAGGAGTTAGTATTTAAATGGACTGTCACAAGACCATATTTTGCTTTTAAATTAGAGATATTTTTTCCTATCGGGTTAAAAGTTGTTTAAAGCAATTAAAACATATTTTCTTCTGTGGAAAACTTTAGTTTATTTTACTTTTTGAGGCTAGCAAAGTGTTTTAAAGTACTTTTTACTAAGTTTTGATGAGGAAAGGGGACATTTACAGACTATTAATTTTTGATGACATTTGCTGTTTATCTTCCCTGTGAAAGAAGCACCATTTTCTGCATGCCCATGGAACAAACTACAAGTCTAATGGTTGTTCCTTCTTCCAGTCACACAAAGAAAAAGTTAAGCAAACAGCCTTTGCCACCACAATAGGCTAGCTATTTACCTCAGCCATAGGTTGGTGATCTGCTGTGGCCATTAGTTGTACTTCGATCACTTATCTTTTTTTACTCTGCACACCTCTGGTGAAACACCTATAGCCTCTATGGACCTCTGTGCTTGTTGGAGTCTCCTCAGTGGGCAAGCAAGAGCCATTCTTGTCTGTCCTGGGAGAGGGAACAGGGAAGGCTTCCCTGCTGTGTCAGAATGTTGTGACCATTACCAATAGAAACTTCTGATGCCATTAATAACTATGTTGATTCCATATTTCCTGTCTAAAAAAAAATCAGAAATCTAAGCATGTATCTACTCCTCCTCAGATTTCCTTAGACAGGAGTAGTTTATAGGGTCTTGCTCAGGGTTTAATTCAAGCTGTTTATACTACTTATAAAATAGTTTGTGGTAAAACAAAGGGGGGGGTACCTCTTTTTCTAAAGAGATTGAAGATTCTGAACATGTACAGGAAGATTGAGGAACATATATAGGGTTTTCTCCTCAGATTTCAGATTCCAACACAGAGGAGAGCTCAATTTTTGATGTTACCTGTGTGTGTTTGTGTGTGTGTGTGGGGGGGGGGTCCCATTCCTCTAGTTCTGTCAGTTTTGGAGGATGACTGTGTGATTTTCTGTACTTTGGGGATGTCTTTAATTTTCTTGATAGTCAGCTCCCCCTTAAAAGGCAGATATGATGTATGAAATTCCTCTGTCTTTAAGGTTTTTGTACACTTTTCCCGAACCTGACCCAGTAGCTATAACACTGGTTAACCCTACTGCTGCTAAACATTTAGTTAATTCCTATCCTACTGTTTCTGATAAAGATGGGAAGATTATTGATAAGTAAGGGAAAAAGTGTATGCTTCTGCAACTCTGATTTTCATAAAATTGAACTGTCAGCTTGATATCTTTTAATTTGTTCTGACAAATAGTAAACGCATGAGGAAGGTTTGGTCTGCAGTTTCTTCTTGTGAGGAAAATCTGCTTTAAATAATTTAGTTAATACTATTGTACAAGTCATTACTCAATGTTTACAATGTGTGTATGACTGTATGATCCAGTCGATATTTCTTTCAGGCCTATGGCCACTGGTGCTTATTTGAGGAGGTTTGCCTGGCTGCATTCTCAGGACCTCTAAGATGAAGTTAAAAATGAGATTCTAAACTCTCCTTTGGATAGTGATTTAGTTGTTGGCCCATCTGCTGCAGAGATGACCACAAAGTGTGATGTAAAAGGTAAGTTAATATAGGGAATCTCTAAGATTTTTCAGTATTCCTTTTCTATAACCCCTGTGACACTGCCAGCCAGCTTTCTGGAATTTTGTAAATAATTCTATGTAATTTGTGAATATTGATTTGATATGTACAGAACTCTCTGTTATGTATTGAGCTTCAAGAATGTAACCACAGCATACCCTGTTGGAAGATAGAAGATTAACTTGCAAAACTTCATGAAAATAAGTTTAAATTAAGTGCTTTATGATGTGCTATAAAAGGTAGTTTCAATGCAGCAAGCAGACACAATGTCTACAGCTAGAAGTTTTTCTATTGTCCGGAAAGAAAAGTAATTACTAGGTTTAAAATGTAAAGTGTTTGATTGCTTTATGACTTCCTACCAGCTACACAATTCTGAGCAAACATCTGGGAGATATGTATTTCTCACACCGGGATGTTAAAATTCTATTAGTTTCTAGTTTAGCCTGGGAACTGAATTCAGCTGACAAAAAGTGATGCTATCCAGGCTAACCCAGAAGTAATGTCTGATATTAATTTAAGAACTCTCTCAGAGAGAGTGGGCATTTTGTGTTTTGTCTTTGACCTGGAAACATCCATCATCATCACCATTTGCACTTGCCTTGTTAATAGTAAGTAACTAGAGTACAGCAATTTCTCTTAGATATAGATGGGAATATAGTAAAAAATAGTTTAGATGTTTTCTGTACTTATTTGAGACAGTTCTGCAATGTTGTTTTAAACTATTTCCTGTGATTTTATACTCTGAAGTAACTGTATTTGTTTTCTTTTTTTGGATTATTCTTTTGTTCTTTTATTATTTATTATTAAATATATTTAAACCTATTTTGTGGCTGATATTTGTGAGACATATTTAAGCTCTTAAGAGCACTTGCATATCTATTTGGTGACACTGTACAGGCCACTCCCAAATAGCCTTTCAAGTCTTGGTCAAAACTACCATTTGTATTAATAGTAACATTACATAGTTGGATGGGACAACCTTTGAAGAGCCTTATAGTAGCTGATAAGTAAGGGTGGCTTGTGGCAGCAGGTATTACTTTATAGTTTGGGCAGAAGAGGGCATAGCTAGTAAACTCGTTCCAGACTTCTCCAGGTCTGTGTGTGTTTGTATATAAATCAAATCTAAAAGTGTGTCTGTGTCAGCTACTTGGGCAGGGACATGAAGCACTAGTTGGACAAAGGGGGTGCTGGAGGTTTTGGCTTGGACACTCAGCTGAGATCTCAACCCTATTGCTGTGCCAGTAGGGAGACTTATCGGGGATCTGGAGAAAGAGACAGAAACCAGACCCAGATTGACTGTGATCTCTGTGTGTGCTCTTAAGGGAAACTGTACTTCACTGTGTGTGTACTTGTCATCCTCCCATTGTGTACGTCCCTCACTGTTGCCAGTGGTGAGGATTGAGGCTCCTTGATTACTGGGCCAGTGTCACATATTAATTGTTTGGCAGTGGTGGGATATCCACATCACATATTAATTGGTTGAAAGTGGTGAGTTATCCACATCACATATTGAGTGGCTTGTAGTGGTGTGGATATTGAATTCCTGTAGCCTGTGTACAGTTGTCACTGAAGGTGTTTGTACTCTCAATCAGCCATGCAGTGAACATTCAACATTCATATCACAATTGTTTTATTTTTTTGTTAAATTAGTTAGTCAGGGAGAGCAGGCAATCATATCAACAGAGGAGTATGGCAAGCTAACAAGGAGCCAGTTGGCTGAAATGTGCCACGGTAAAGGACTGGTGCATGCCAAACTGACAAAAGCAGATATGATTGCAGCTTTTGTCACAGCTGCATCGCAGACCAGTGATCAGAAGGATAATCAGACTGGCCTTGGACATGTACAACCCTCAGAAAATGGACAGCTCAACTTTTCCACAGAGGATGTAAAAATCCATCTGGAGTTAAAGAGACTTGAGCTGGAGGCCAAGCATTTGGAAATAGAAGCAGCAGAGAGTCTGAGATCTGAGATGTCTAGGGGCTGAGGTAAATGAGAAACTGAGATGCCTGGAGGCTGAGGAAAATGAGAAACTGTGACATCTAGAGGCTGAGGAGAAGGAAAGGCAGACACAACATGAAACGTCATGGAGGTAATGGAGAAGGGAATAACCGAACCCCAGAAGCAATAAAGGTAAGTAAATTTCTTCCACAATTTACAGAGGGGGATAATTTTGATAGTTTCATTCATATGTTTGAGAGGGTATGTAACCAGTATAATGTTGACCAAGGGCTCTGGGTAAGTTTCCTGATCCTCTAACTCATGGTAAAGCTGTAACTGTTATTTCTAAACTGTCTGATACTGATTGCTTAAATTATAATATTGTAAAAAAAAATGTTTGCTAAAATGTATTAAGTTAACACCTGAAGCATATAGGAAAATGTTTCATGAGTATAGACGCAAGGCAGATGAAAGTGTGCGTGAGTATGTTACTGAACTAAGCACTTAGTTTCATAGGTGGGTGAGTGGATGTCAGGTCACCACATCTGAAGGGCTGGCAGACCTTTTGGTGGGGGAACAAGCCCTTAGCACTTTGCCTGAGGACATGAGAATCTGGATAGCTGATAGACAATGCAATACTGTAGATGAGTTGGGGAAGAAGGAAGACCTATATCTAGCAAGCAGGGCATCACTGCACAGGAAAGGGACACCCAGTGCTGCTTATTGGTCTAAGGGAACCCATGATGGGCAGGCGAGACTGCCCCAACAGAGGCTGCCAGTAGCAGGGGAAGCCACTAGTTCAGGTACACATCCACGACCTAGGGTTAAATGTTTTAAATGCAACCAGTGGGGCCATGTAGCACATACATGTCCATGGAGGTAATGTGGGGAACAAAAGGTGGGAGAGCCAGTAAGTGGGAATGACAAAATGCCAGCAGTAAGTTGTCTCGAGATAACAAGGGTACCAAATTACCACAAGAGGTTGTATCCTATCTTAGTGCATGGGAAAGAGGACACTGCTTAGAGAGAGAGAGAGACAGCCTCTGACCTAACCATTGTGAATCCTGCAATGGTTACTGAGGAGCATTACTTGCCTTGGCAGTCTACTCCAGACAGAGTTTTAGTAGGGACCCCATTCCAAATATCTTGGGCTAGAGTTCACCTTGACTGTGAGGATGGAAAAGGAAGCCAGCAAGTAGGTGTGTTTGAGGATATCCCTGCAGATGTCCTGATAGGGAGTGATTTTGATAATGCAGTACCATGTGTGCATGCACTTACACTCAGTCGGGATTGGAGGCAGGCATGTGGGTCTGGTAGCCTGGGGGAGGCCCAGACAGACCACATACTTGTAGCCAGGACTGGTGAGGTGGCTACTTCAGGGAGGGACCTACTCTGTAGCAGTAAGACTGAAGGTGAGCCAAAGCTGTTTGTGGTTACTGATGTTCCCTTGTGCAGAGTAACTGCAACTTGAGAGAGGAGTAGTAGTACCCAGGCTGACAGTGAGGCACTGCTGTCAGAGGATACCAGACTTCCTGTGGAAATGGAGCTGGGATGGGTTACAAGGAGAGAGTTGAGACAGGCTCAGCTCTCAGACCCTACATTACAAGGCCTGAAGGAGTTAGCTAGTGAGGCACCTGATTCTCAAGGGAAAGGGGGGAATATGTATACTGGGACAAAGGGTTACTGTTTAAAGAGTGGACCTCTGACAGAGGGCTAGAGGGTGAGAGAATACAGCAGTTGGTAATGCCCAGAGCCTACCATCTGGCACTGTTAGCCATAGCCAATGATATTCCCATTGCAGGTCATATGGGCATAAAATGTACAAAGAGATGTATTATACAGAGCTTTTATTGGCCTGGGATTTCAAGAGATGTAACAGGGTAAAGCAGGACCTGTGATCAGTGCCAAAAGGTAGGCAAGGCAGTAGACAAGGTGAAAGCTCCTTTGATGTCTTTGCCTGTGATTGAGGAGCTATTTCAGAGGGTAGCTATGGATATTGTGGGGCCTCTGAGTACCCCAAATTCCACAGGGAAAAAGTATATACTAGTGGTAGTAGATTATGCTACCAGATGCCCTGAGGCAGTGGCTCTGTCCTCCACTGAGGCAGAGAAGGTGGCAAATGCTTTGTTAGAGATTTTCAGCCGGGTAGGTTTCCCAAAAGAAATACTGACTGACAGAGGTGCCAATTTCATGTCAGACTTGCTGGCTTGTCTGTGGAAGTATTGTGAGGTGAAGAACCTAAAGACCACCCCCTACCATCCCCAGACTAATGGTCTTATTGAGAGGTTAAACTCTACACTCATTTCCATGCTACGGGCATTTGCAGACCAGTTTAAGAGGGACTGGGACAAATATTTGCCTCATCTGTTGTTTGCTTACAGAGAGGTTCCACAGGAATCCACAGGTTGTTCACCCTTTGAGTCGCTGTATGGACATAGGGTGAGGGGGACCTGTAGATTTGATTCAAGATGAGTGCGAGGGTGTGTGTGAATCCCACAAGGAGTCTGTTGTGGCATATGTCCTAAACCTCAGGACAAGGCTCAGGGAACTCATGGGCTTTGCCCAGGAAAACCTATCAGAAGTCCAACAGCAGAAAAAGGTCTGGTATGACAGGAATGCTCGAGCTCGGGAGAGTATACTGTAGGGCAGCAGGTAATGGTTCTCATTCCTGTCAGACACAACAAACTGCAGGCAGCTTCAGAGGGACCCTACAAGGTGGTAAGGAAGGTCAGTGATGTTAACTACATGTTAAAACTGCTAGGCAGGAGGGAGGGGTGCAAACTATTTGCAGTATAAGGCAGGAGGAGTCCGAGAGTGATCTGGTGACTGATCTCCTCAGTGAGGCTCGGACTGACACCTCAGTGGAAGGGGTAGCAATGTCTCAGCAGTTATCCCATTCCCAGATTCAAGAAATACCACTAGTGTTACAGGAGTTCGGGGTCATGTTCATTGGGAAACCAGGGTGCATCCACCTGGTGCAGCACCATGTGGCTACAAGACCCCAAAGACCTATTAAGCAGGCCCCTTATAGGGTGTCTGAGAGAGTCAAACAGACTATGAGGAAAGACTTACAGGAAATGTTGGAACTAGGGGTAATTCAGGAGTCCAGCAATCCCTGGGCCTCCCCAGTGGTGCTGGGTATCAAAGAATGCTGGCAGCTCCAGGTTCTGTGTGGACTCAGTAAATTAAATAGTCACACAGAGTCAGGTGCTTACCCCATGCCTAGGACAGATGAAGACCTAGAGCAGATGGGTGGGGCTAAATATCTTACCACCACTGATCTTACCAAGGGTTACTGGCAGATGCCATTGACTTCTAGTTCTAGACAGAGGTCAGCCTTTGTGATGCTTTTTGGCTTTTATGAGTTCACGAAGATGCCCTTTGAGATGAAAAATTCCTCAGCAACTTTCCATAGGCTGGTAGAGCATATCATAGCAGGAGTAGGAGATCTTATCCTTGCTTATATTGATGATATTGTTATCTACAGCCATTCCTGGCAAGAGCACATTAAGCATGTCAGGAAGGTGCTGGGCAGACTACGCAGGGCAGGGTTGACCATTAAGTCCAGCAAGTGTCAGGTGGGTATGGCAGAGGTCTCCTATCTGAGACATAGAGCGGGGAGTGGTAAGATCAGGCCAGATCCTGCCAAAGTGGAACCCAATCAGGCATGGCATGCTCCTGTTACCAAAAAGCAGGTAAGGGCATTCTCAGGGTACTACAGAATGTTTGCCCCAAATTATAGTACCATAGCTGCAGACCTGACAAGGAAATACAGGCCAGATAAGGTAGTGTGGACCCCAGCATGTGAGCAGGCATTCCAGAAGCTTAGAGGAGCTTTGGGAGGACCCCCTGTGTTAGCCAGTCCAGATTATAGCAAATAATTTGTTGTGCAGGTGGATGCTTCAAATCATGGGGTGAGGGATGTATCTATCCAGATTTCTTTAGAGGGAGAAGAGCACCCAGTGGTTTATCTCAGTCATAGACTCCAACACAGGGAGGATTGCTATATAGCTGTAGAAAAGGAATGCCTAGCCATAGTGTGGGCACTGCTGAAACTTCAGCCTTATCTGTATGGAAGGAAATTCACTGTAGTTACAGACCACAACCCTTACAATGGATCCATTGAGCCAGCCAGCAAAATGCCAAGTTACTAAGGTGGAGCCTAGGGCTGCAAGCATATGATATGACAGTGCAGCACCACAGTGGGATTTGCAATGCCAACACAGCTAGGCTCTAAAGACAGGGAATGGGGTAAGGTATTCCCAGATAGGGTCAACCCTCTCAAGCAATGTTCCTCAAGGGTCACTTGAAAAACTAGCTTGAGTTTTCGGCGGGGGGTGGGTGGAGAAATGTGACACTGCCAGCCCAGCTATCTGGAATTTTGTAAATAATTCTATGTCATTTGTGAACATTGATATGATTTATACAGAAATATATGTTATGTACTGAGCTTCCAGAATGCAACCACAGCATACCCTGCTGGAACATAGAATATTAACTTACAAAACTTCAAAACAATAAGTTGAAATTAAGTGCTGTATGATGTGCTATAAAAGCTAGTTTCAATGCAGCAAGCAGACACAATGTCTAGAGCTAGAAGGTTTGTCTGGAAAGAAAAGTAATTACTAGGTTTACAATGTAAAGTGTTTGATTGCTTTATGACTTCTTAGCAGCTACACAGTTCTGAGCAAACATCTGAGATATATGTATTTCTCACACAGGGTTGTTAAAATTCTATTAGTTTCTGGTTTGGTCTGGGAACTGAAATCAGGTGACAAAAAGTGATGTCATCCAGGCTAACCCAGCAGTAATGTTTGATATTAATTTAAGAACTCTTTCAGAGAGACTGGGCATTTTTATTTTGTCTTTGACCTGGAAACATCCATCATCATCATCACCATCTGCACTTGCTTTGCTAACAGTAAGTAACTAGAGTACAATAACTCTTAGATATAGACAGGAATATAGTAAATATTAGTTTAGATGTTTTCTGTACTTATTTGAGATTGTCCTGCAATGTTGTTTTAAAATATTTCCTGTGATTTTGAACTCTGAAGTAACTGTATTCGTTTTTTGAGTATTGTTTTGTTCTTTTATTTATTTATTATTACATATATTTAAACCTATCTTTGTGACTGATACTTGTGAGACATATTTAACCTCTGAGAATACTTGCATTTGAATTTAGTGATACTGTATAGGCCACTCCCAAACAGCCTTGCAAGTCTTTTTCAAAACTACCATTTGTATTAATAACAACATTACACAGTAGGATAGGACACCCTTTGTAAGAGCCTTATAGTATCTGATAAGTAATGGTGGCTGGTGCCGGCTGGTACTACCTTATAGTCTGGGCAGAAGGGGGCATTGCTAGTAAACCTGTACCAGCCTTCCCTAGGTGTGTGTGTGTGTGTGTGTGTGTGTGTGTTTGTATATAAATAAAATCTCAAAGTGTGTGTCAGTTACTTGGGCAGTGACACAAAGCACTGGTTGTACAGAGAGAGTGCTGGAAGTTTTGGCTTGACCACTCGGCTGAGATCTCAACCCTATAGCTGTGCAAGTGGGGAGTCGTATTGGGAATCTGGACAAAGAGAGAGAAACCAGCCCCAGAATGACTGTGATCTCTGTGTGCTCTTAAGGGAAATTGTACTTTACTGTGTTTGTACATGTCATCCTCCCATTGTGTATGTCCCTCACTGTTGCCAGTGTGTCACAACCCCTCATTCAATTTTGACAAAAACAAAATAAACAGTCTCAACAAGATGCAGGTAAACATACATTTAAGAAGAAATGGAAAAGGGGTTCCAAAAAGAATTCTGGAACCTCCCAAAACTAAGGACAATCCAACAAGTCAAAATGACTGTTTAAGAGACCTTGTGTCCCCCTCCCACCTTGACAGCCCCATTTCCTTCCAAAAAAATTGAATCTCCACTTTTCTCATTGGGAATAGATAGTTTCAGACAAATGGGTTCTAAAGATCATCCATCAAGGTTACAAGCAGACCTATTTTCCTTCTCTCCGAACAATGAACTGGAAAAGATTCTGCTCCAGGGCTCCAGGCAAGAAGGCCTAGAAAGCAGATGTCTTTTTTCCTTGGACAGGAATGTTCCTGTATGCTTTTCTACCTTTTCCACTGACATCCAGGGTATTTCTAAAAATTCAGAAAGAATCACCCATGATCATTGTGGTGACTCCTTTCTGGCCTTCATTTAGAAATGGCCAAGGGCAATTACTACAAGCTTCCTCACAAACTGGAAATACTCGCACAAGAACAATGGTGTTTGATACACCCCTGACCCCAATCAACTTCCTCTGACTTTCTGGAAGATATAATCTTAATTTCCTTTGGCCACCTATTTACTGAGGTCATGCAGCAGGTACTAATGGAGGCAAGAAAGCCTGCTACTAAAAAAAATATATTGTTAAATAGAAAAGGTTTTCCAGTTGGTGTCAATGACATAACCAGCACTCATTTATGGCTAGTTGTTCTCTGGTTTTACAATATTTGTGTGAGTTTCTGTCCTATAGCCTTTATGTTATGCCTCTGTTAAGGTTAATTTATCAGCCATTTCAGCATGTCTGCCCATGGATGCCCCTCTTTCAATGCAGTCTCATGTCAAAATGTTCATGAAAGGGTTTTGCTTCCAAGAAAACCAGTGGCCCACCTCTTAATTTGGTGTTAGAAAAGCTAACACTTGCTCCATTTCAAACAGCTAACTGGGCTGACTTGAGGTTGTTAACATGGAAAACATTTTTACTGATTGCTCTGACCTCTGCAAGAAAGAAAGGTTTAAGTTGCTAGCTCTTGTGATGAGTCAACACTTTCTCGTTTTCCACAGAGACAAGATTTCTTTGAGAACTAATCCTTCTTTTAGTCCTAAAGTGGTATCCAAGTTTACATTAAGACAAACTATTCATCTTCCTATTTTCTTTCCTGAACTAAAAATAAAGGAGAAAGGATACTTCATAGCTTGGATGTCCGCAGACAACTCAGATATTATCTTGACAGAATTAAATCTTTCAGATCTTCTGACTAATTGTTCATTTCTTGTGAAGGTGGGAAGAAGAGACAACCTGTGTCACAACAAACTATTTCCAAATGGTTGTCTAAGGCTAATACCTTTTGTTATACTAACCACAACAAAACTATCCCAGGTTGGGTCAAGGCCCACTCTACCAGAGCATAGGCTTCACCTATGGCTGTTTGGAAATGTTTGTATTCTAGAAGTATTCTAGAATGTGCAACTTGATCCCCTGTACATACTTTTATAAAGCACTATAAGGTTGATTGCTTTTCTAAGTCTAGATCAGGCTTTGCTAGGACCATTCTCCAGGGACTCCTGGACTCTTCTCCTTCCACCTCCTAAATGTAGTTATCTAAGGGAATCTACTCATATAACTAAGGTTACTACAGTAATCAATAGTGAACATAGTGCAGTTGTGTATGTCAATTTGTCATAACAGTAGCTGTTCAAATGATCACTACTGCAGTAGCCACTTTCTCCCTCCATCCCTATCTTTTTTTTTTTTTGTGCAGTTTTCAATGCCAGGGTGTGGACATTTATCTTCTGTTATTCCTAGCGTTGTCCTTCAGGACTCAGTCTATTTTGGCGTGCAATCTATGAAGGACTTGGCATCCAAACTTGTCTTTTTAGTCAGCTCAGTTTGAGCTGATAGACCATTTGGGCATGTGGAAGTTGACTTGAAGTTTTGGAAGCTAGATGGCTTTATATCCTGTGCCTGATATAACCTATGTAGTCAAGGCTTCTGCTGCAGTGATCATTTGAATATATATTGTTATGGTAAGTTTATTTATACAACTGGACTTTACCTTTCAGTCCTTCTCTAAGTTGGTTGATAGGTAGCTCTCCTTGAAAGATGCTTATCATTGCATCCCTGCTGCTGCAGATTTCAGAAGATTTCTAAGGTTTTCTCTGTCTGGGTTATACTAGCTGTTCTCATCATTAACCTTTGTATTATCTACAACTCCAAGGATGTTCACAAAGTGTCCAGCTCTTGTGATAGCCATTGCAGACTGCAATTTTTTTCAAAATTTTCCTTATTTAGATGACTTACTTATCTTTGCAGACTGTTACTCAAAGTGTCAAGAATCCCTTACGTGGGTAAGTAGCTTACTTATCAATATAGTATTCCAGGTCAACATTCAAAAACCTCCTTGCTTCCTTCCCACAGTTCCTATACTGCCATCTAGATTCTTCCATGCAAAAAGCATTTCTTGTATCTGGAATTGTATCAGTCTCAGACTTCTGCAAGAGAATAACTCAGGATGCTAGTATTCATGGCTTCTATGTATTTTCCTGATTTCCTTTACCAGATTATATATGAAAAAAAAATCAGTGGTTCCTGAAAACAGTATGGTCCCAATATATTCACCCCCTGAGATACTAGATATCCCTGAATCTAGGACATTCCTTTCCTCTGACTACCCCTGCACAATCCATAACAATTGGAAGCTGTGTCTATGGGGGTAAAAGTACCAGGTACATGGAACAAACAGGACAGGCCAAAGGACATCACTGTAAAACAGATGTTAGTTGTTATTCATGTTCTCAGTTTCAAAAAAGCTCTGCTAAGCATAATTCCATTTTTTCCATCCACGTTTTGATAATGTAAACTGTTTCTTGCATTAAATGTTGCAGCATATTCTTTCATCTGTAAGTATGTGTATATTTTTTTAACATATCCTTGTATCTGTAAGCATGTTTTTTTCATTTCTTATGTGGTACTATTCACCCGGGCTATGTCTGCGAATAGCCCATTAAGGACAGTGTACTACCCCTATAAATTTTTGTTGTGTTTTTTGACTTTTCCCGGTTAGGGGTCGCCACAGCGGAACTCCGGTCCGCTAATGAATGGTAGTTGATTTTTACATGCTGAGTTACCAGCCCTGATGCACAACCTTCAATGAAGGTATGCCCATTCACACATGTCTCCACGCAGAAGATGCTCTAGCTGAGAATCGAACCAGACATCGTCTTACTGTGAGGCGACAACGCTACTGCAGCACCACCACTACCCCTGTAAAGAAATAAAATGAATACATCAAATAAATGTGAGGGTCAAAGTTTTGATTACTGGCATGAATTTAGGCACAGTGTAGTATATAAGATGAGTGTCTTAGCCAAAAAACTGAGCCTTCTTGTAACAGCGAGTCTGAAAGGTAACACAGATATATGCAGGGAGAAGGCACAACCCACAGGAGAGAGTCAGAGGCAGGCAAATGCTATAGTTTTTTGTTAAAAAAAATGATGCAGTAAGACTTGCCTGAGACAAACATGCCAATAACAAATTTGCACCAGTTGGGATAGCAAATGAAGTTATTGTAAAGAGCTGATAGAGACTTCTGAGCAAGGCAGGAAATATGTATTTGGTGTTGCCACATTTCCACAGACAGTGGATAGGAAAATAATTCATATGAAAAAAGTTAAGCGACAGAGCAGAGGCTTATGTCCTTTTGCTTATTGTGTGGTTACACTCTGCATGGTGCACACATATATAAAAAGCTATGTTGTATGTCTAAGGAGATGGCTGAGGCTTAATATCTTGGCATGTGGCTCTACTGACATGCAGAAAAAGGTATTTTGGAAGTCATATGTCATGTGTTTATGTGTTAGATGAATATAAAGCAAGTTGATAATTTTTTTTATTCAAGAAAATGATAATACAGTTTCCAGTTAATTTTAACAATTACTATCCTTGTAGTTTTTCTGGGTGATTGCAATTTGTCTCAGTTATTCATACTACGTGGAAGATGCCTAGCAATTTAATAATGCTAAGACTGAGGAGATCACGGTGCATGTTTTAATACCTCATTACAATTTAGTTTGTTGTTTTTTTTTTTTTTTTTTTAGCAGCTTTATCTAGGTGTTTTGCTGTTAAAGATGTAAAGGGAAATAAAAAGGTTTGAAGATATATAGAGATGTTCTGGCCATATTACTGTATTTGATTGCTCTACATGAAATTATTCTTTTAAAATACACCCTATTTATTAAGCCCAACTGCTACATATTTCCTTATGTAGTAGGAATAGAAAAGAGAGCAGAAACAGAAACGCACAACAGGAATATATTCTAGGCCATCTTTGTTGCATAGCGTGGTGTAATCTCTTTGCATACCCTTTTAACATCCTAGCTCATCAGCATGCAATACAGTAAACATCCAGTAAATAAGACATTGAGAACAGGACTTAATTAATTAACTTATGATGACTTAGCACTCTCCATACTCCCCTGAGAGGATGCATGCCCTCAGCTGTTGATATGCTTTTTGGTTTGTGTCATCATCAGCGATGCTTTGAATTTGCTGAAGTCCTAATATTTGTACATTTGTCATAGTGGTAGTGATTTCTTCTTCTTTGTTATGCATAGGTATGAGATGTTTTCTATTCATCTTCTATTTTACTTGTATTTTCATTGTATTTCTTCCACTGTTTATATTGCTCTGTTAATAAGTATGCTTTGGTTGGATGTATGGTAGTAGATCGAGTTTTCAGAAACTCAAAATTCATATCGGTAAGATGATATGATCACATTTCTGAAAAGACTCTTTTTTTTTACATTTTTGCAGGGGGGGAGCACCCTGCACTCCTCCACACCCCCTGATATATACCAACTCCAGGATCACACTACATTGAGGAAAATGGTAAATTTCCCGGTCCTCACTGTACCACGTTCTCCATTCAAAAGTTTATTGTATCGCCAATATGAATTTCAGGTTTCTGAAAACTTGATCAGCTGACACGGAACACTTTGGTTATCTATTTCTTTGTTGATGATACACTGGATAGTCTCAGTGGTTGGAATATTTAACAATGTTTTGTGTCTCTTTTTAGATTTGCTAAATAATGTCTAGTAAACATAAGACCCCCCCACCCCAAAAAAAAAACAAAAAAACACAAGAGATCGATGCACCCATATTCATCAGAGTCTGGTACAAGTACAGCACCACACAACAGTTTTAATAGCCCTTATTCTAAGGCACATGAGCAGACATAACCAACAAAAGTCAGTCCTCTACAGCCTATTTGGTTTGATGTGTCTGTAATGAATTTTTCTATTTTTTATTTTTATTTGTATGATATACTATCAGTATACCTTTACTGGTTTTCACCTGTTTTAATTATTAGTTTCTTTGTTGTTTTGAGTTGCAGTCTTGTCTTCATCTTTGCTGTTCATTGTTGAATTAAATTAAACATATATTTCATTTTAACATATTTTAAGGCATTGACATTTCTCCTGTGCATGTTCTTTATCTCATGTTCTGCTGAAATGTAATGCTACCATAACCGTAAATATATTCCAAGAAACATTTTCTTCTGTGTAGCTTTGATAGTAGCTTATTAGCAACATTTGATTTATTTTGAGATTGTTTTCCTTGTTCTGTTCATTTTATCGGACTCCTATTAAGGTTGCATCAAGTACTCTGGGTGGAATCACCAAATTTATAAAATCTTACTAGCTGTACTATCTGATCCCGATTTCTTGCCTACAGAATAAATGTGTTTATTTATTTAAGGTTTCTTTGCCAGGCTGGTGAGCTGGTACAGCATCTTTTTCAGCCACCTCTTGTTTAAACAAGTCCAAAACATGCAATTCATGTTCACATTTACATACAAGGCATAGGAAAATACATCAACTCTTCCTGTATTCTAAGCAAAGCAAAAGTATGAAATAAAGTAGAAAAGACATGTAGGCTAATAAAACAGTATAAGTAAATAACATACAGTTATGAGAAAAAGAGCTAATATAAATAGTAATATTACTATTAGCTCTTTTTCTCATATATTACTCTAAGGACAGTTTTACCAATCAGTGTTAAAATACATTATATCTTAAAGCATATCAGTGTAACTTTATTTCAGAACTAACCAACATTCTTAAAATATGTGTAGTAGGACTCTAATGAAAAAAAATAAATTTTTTTGAAAGTTTGTACCCTCCTCTAATATTTAACTCTATCCCTGCACCTCTATATTATGAATATTCTACCTCCAAGTTAATTTTAAATGTGCTTGCTTCCTTTGCTCCATATTGATGCATCTCCAAATGCATACAGATAAGGGAATAGCGATCATGTGCATAACACATGTATGGTTTCCTCTAAAATAATTCATACTATTGTGTAGCCTTTCCCTTTGATGGGCAATATGCACAGGGTATGGCCATTTATTTCATTGTTAACTAGTATTGGTATGTAATTTATTTCACTGTTAACTAGTGCTGGCATGTAATGTACTGTATGCACAATCATGACTTCTGCATCATCACTGTACGCCGTCCTGCAGAAGTTTCAGACCAAATTATGACACAGTTGATGTACCTATGACTACTAGCCCCAGCAAAAGAGATGTCACTTGGAATATGTAGGAATGACTATTCTAAGAGCTGATCTACTAAGCTACAAGGAAGTGTACACTGCTTGCAGAAACAGCTAACAATTCTTCAATGAATTCATGAAGATGGCCTATTTAAGTCTCACAAAATTGACCCAGATATCCTAGGATAAGTCCTATGTGAGCTGAAACCAACTAAGTTATAAACAGCCATTCATTATTGGCATGTAACATCACATGAGAGAATAGTAAGGTGAAAATTGATTTCCAGTTTTATAAATATAACAGCACGAAGACATGCATAGAGATGTAAATATCTGAAGTATGTTTTACTTTTGTGCAGTATTATGCAGTAAAGATACTGCATTTCTGGTCTTCTAGTCATCTTTGAAGATATCACACGATTCAATTCATGCTTTCTGCTTGATGCAGTAAGCTAAAATCAAAAACTACCAGAACCTAAAATTAGAAGTAATGGCTATAAAGACAGAAAAAAATGTCTGAACAGGTGGAGAGAAAAAGGAGAAAAATAATGGTGTAAATTCTTGGTTTATGGATTTCCTTAGGGAAAAGGTGTTCTAGTTAAGGCTACCAACCCACGTATTTCCTAATAAACAATCCTATGGTTCTCACTGGAGAAGCATTTAAATACATTTATGCTGCTAGAGATTTTTTTCTAATTAAAATCGAATCTGTTTTATCCAGACCATTTCCTCTTACATCAGGTTTGCTTTAAAATGTGCTGCAGCTGTTGTGCAATCTTTTCCATACAAGTGAGAGCAGGTATTTTTCTTCACGCAGGCACTCTTAAGAGCTTGACCGTACTGCCATCTATGGTGTGTACAGAAGCATTGGAATGTTTTTTTGAATAATATGCAGCAGACTGTGGCTGAGGACAGATGGGACATGTCTTTCAGTGAAACCTTTCTTCTCAAGTTGCAGGCTTATTAAATTCCTGGAATATGCTATAGCACTTATCTTGGCTGCCATCTGGGATGACAATTTCATTCCCTTCCACAGTTTCAGGTAGATTCCATCCTACTTAACAAAAAAAAGGTTTGCAAATGCCTGCCAAACAGTAACTGTAAGCTTGCTCCCAGTTTATTGTATTTATTAGGAGGTGCTTCTTATATTCTAGAGGATTGAAGAAATAGACGTGGTAATCTTATTTTAAAAATGCATTAAATAATTTTGTCTGTGCCAAGATCATATTTCTCTTTATGATTCAGTTTCCCTAGCTTTAAAATAAAACAGTTTTCATGTGGTTGTAACAATGTTTAAAACCATTTATAGATCAGTCTGCCTACGATAAGTTTCTAGTTAGGCTGTCTTGCTATCTGGTTCTGGAAGTTGTTGAAGTAGGTGTACAGCTGTCAATGTCAAACGTTAAAAGATGTGACATTGAGCAAATACTGTAGTCAGCTATTCCTGTGCTTCTTTTAAACACTGCTCCACAGCGGCTGAGTAAGAAATGGAATAAATGTAACTGTGAAATTTATTCAAAAGGATTTTCAGCTGTGCTCTTGTGTAAGAGCATCCAGTTCATTTAATGTGTCAAAGAAGCATTATATTTTCACTTATTTAAGACCCGTGACAAAGCAATAAGTCATGAATGTATCTGGCATATTCTGAAAAGGAAGAAAGGCTTGTTTATTCCAAAAGGATTTCATTTGGCAATATTGAGATAGGTGGAAAACCACTGAGGATGGAAAGCACAGATACATGGACTGGCTATTTAACAGAGCTCCTATTTCATATAAATACTCCATGATAACCAAAACTATATTAGAAAAAGATGTTTTTAATAAAACTTGACTATTGTTTAAGACATGGAAAAAGTGATATCTCTTCAAATGTCAAGATTATGGCATAAATTACCATACATCAGACACTGCCAGGTCTATGGAAGCATGTACTAACTCTTGCAGCCACATACATGAAAGTGTTTGTGTTTTTCTGTGTTTGTGTCTGCAGTCATAATGAATCACTCTTGGTACTACCTTCTGAGCACAGGCATGAGCTATGAACATAAATATGTTTGATCTGCTATTTCCTGCTTTCGGGTTCAGGTCTGTTATGGCTTATTAAAGCAGGTTCTTTCTCCTGCATGAGAGGAACTCAATAAGAGCACAGCAAGAAATAATAAATTGCTTGCATTCTACAATGACCCTGGTCATCTTTATTACTTATAACCAATACTCTGGCTGGGGAACAGAACCAGTATAAGAAAATAGATTATAATGAAGTCTCAAGTAAACCAAACCAATAAACCAAACAAACAACATTTTTTTAAACTATGACAAACCATTATTTGTTTTATATATATATATATATATATATATATATATATATATATATATATATATATATATATCAATGAATGGTAAAGAAAGCTGTTATATCATTTCAGCTTAGAGCTACATGTTTGTGTGTTGACTTTTTGAAAGGTGTGTAGTGTTCAAGTCCCACTATCACAAGCTAGTTAATCTGCTTGAATGAGATATTTAAAAAGATGCAGTTGCTGTTTCTGGATAAAGGCCATTTCAAGAGAAGTCTCTGCTAATAAACCAAATACTGCTGCATAAAAATGAATGACAGTAACTGCTCAGTGGAAGCTGACTGCAGTGCTACAGCCTGCCTCCGCTGAAGTGCCTCTAAAACATACTTTTTGATTGCTTGTCATGTAAACTCTGAGGCATTACTTGATCCCAGCTTTCAGCAGTAATACACATCTTTGTTTCTCCATGAATGGCACTGCTTACAACTCTATGAATTCACATCTACTATTTTTGTTCAATAGTAGCCCTGAAAAGACAACGTTTTGCTGACCCCAGCTGTTCCCCCATATACTCAAGCACACCTACTTTGTTTTGTTTCAAGGAAGTGTTTTGAAATTTGTACAATCCTGTTTTTATTTTTTATTATTACAGCAAAGTGATATACTGTGATATTATTAAGTTATGCCATATATTAGTTGTATAATATCACAGAATAGGAGACTTTTTTATCATTTATTTCACTTCGTCAAGCAGAAGGTAAACAAGTCATGTATTTTGTACTTTTTAATACAGGACTACCTTGGTATATGTAACTTTCAGTTATATACAGATAGAAAGGTACACAAATTATTTTTTTAGCCTCACTCATATAAAATGTTTTCCTTTCTGTAAGAAATTGAAGGCCAGAGATTGTAACTTATTTCCTTTGTCATATCACAAACATTGGTAATGGGTTGCATGACTACTTTTCTAGCTTTCTGGTTATGTGCCGTATTTACAGTGCAGCATATCTCTATTTGTAAAATGCATACACACAAAGACCGTTTATACTAATGGGTTCTCATGACTTTTTTTTAACTTCAGCTGTAGGTAACATCACTGAAATTTAAAATGTATAATAGTGGTGTTGAGAACACAATCTGTGCATTAGGTGGAGAAAGCTTTTGATTATTAATGCTTGAAATGAAAGGAATCATGAATGGGAAATCCTGAACTGTATGGCAAGATGTTGAATGGGAATTTTGTAGGCAGTTCCATTTTCTTGAAGTCCAGAATTAGTTGGGATGCCAGAACCATAACACTATGCACAAGGGTATTGATGGCTTTTTCCTCATGAAACTAATAACAAACACGATAAGATGAAATGGAATGAAGCATCTGAATGGAGCACTTTTGCATAAGTGACTCAGATCTGAGAAATGTGTTTTGCATCTTCTCTTTACTTCAGTTTTTAACTGCCAATTCAGAGTTTTTTTATTTTAAACTTTTTGAGACTATAATGAATATCAGATAGTAAATTTTATGATGCTCTTGAAAGTACCAATTTGTTTCTAGGCATAAGGTTTTAAAGTACTAGATTACGTCTTTAGTATACCCCTCACCTGTCCAGATTTTCATGGAATGTCCATATTTTTGCCTTATATTTTTGGACTATTCTTCATAAAATCTGATTTGGTGACAAATCACTGAGAATTGAAGTCACTAAATAATGACATACATTTGAGTTTCAGACTTCATACCCTTCATAAAAATACATGTTAAAACAGATCATGTTATTCTATCAACGTTTTAAATTTATAAGACCAATATTTAAAATCTGCCCCTATTTTTGGACCATGTCCCCCCATTATTTTAGGCTTTGTCCAGATTTCTTAAGCAGAGAGGTTTACTTTATATGATCATTCTACTATAATTTTCATGGCAAAGACTAATATTCAGCCCGAAAAGGAAGCTACCAATTTTATTTAACAGATGTTTACTTTTTTATGGAGAAGATACATATTGCTAATTGGTAAACCTGTAGCAGGCAGCTTAATTCTAGCTTGGAGTAGATTCTGAATGCAACTGACTTCAAGAACAAAACCTTAGAGGTTGTGTGGAATGCAAAATCCCCCAAGTAAGACATAAAGATGGTTGATAGCATAATCATCAGGCTAATACTGTATAGAGGCTAAGAAGAATCTATACAGTAAGCAGACATTTGTAGAAATTATGAAGCAGGGCATTTTATTTGATTTGATGCTTAGTACATAAGATGAATCTGAATTCTTTTGTTTAGCTTTTCATTGCTGAGAAGTTGCAGAAAATAATCATAGCTGATGGTTTCCTGTTTTATTTTTTATTTTTTTTTCTGGTTAATATGCATTTTAATTAATATGCTTTTTATGCTTTTCTTTGCTCAAGAAATTAGGCATCTGTGAGAGTAGTTGGTTCTCCTGCCACCAGAGGGCTGTGGATGTCAACAGTCGGCTGTGTTTGCTCCAAGTAGAACACTTTTCATCAGCGTAACAGATATGCTTCTTTTTATGGTTATAATAAAGAGATTTTACAACTCTTCTGAGCAATGCACCTCTGAACAGGCTTTCGGTACTATGGCAATAGTTCATTAGGAGCTCTAGCACTTTTCTTGCCTGATACCTGCTTATTTTTATTGTGTTGTTTATTTCTTTTAAATGCTGGTAACATAAAAATAATGCCTTGGAAACGAAATAGCCAAACAAGGTCTTTGCTTTGACCCTGCTCTACAGTTTAGTTTTCAGAATACAATTCTGAATTATTGTTTAAGGGAGTTGAATGAACCGATACCCAAAGAAAGACAACAGGCTCTTGAGTTAAGAAAGAAATAGAACAACAAACAGTAATTATCCTCTTCATTTACAACATATTAAAGCAAGCATTTAATTTGCGAAACAAAGTCTGAAACACAGGTTAGAATTAAAATGTCCTGACAGAAGCTAGACAGTCTTAAAGCACTATGTTATCACTGTTTAATGCATCCCTTTTAAATTTCTATCTGTAAACATGTGCCTTTATAGTTTTGTATTTTTATTTATCATTATAAATTTGATCAGTGATGGCATTTACAATCAGGGGATTTCTCATGCAAAAATGGGCATCACTGCATCATTCAAATATTTTCTTTTCTTATTCAATAAAACAGTAATGTCTTCCAAATATATCTAGAGATTATGAGCAATGGCTGGTGATGAATATGACTACGCCATGCAAACGGTCTTAGATGAGGAATTTATATTCCCCTAGATTGTTAGCACATACATTTGTCTTACTTGTCTTTAGTAAAAGCTGCCCTTCTACAGCTCTGGTGTGAAACCATGATTCAGTCCATTTCAGTTATTGCCAAGCAATATATAAATAAAGATGAGCTAGAACAGCAGGATCCTGAATTTATGCACAGATTTAAAGTCAGATATTAAAGAAAGATAAGGTTCAAGTTAGACTTTAGCTAAATGACTAAAAAGTTCATTTATTTTGCTGTTAGAGTACAGTGAAGTGTGGTCTGTATATGGTTCGCTAGTTTTTTATTCATAGCACTCCTATCCTATTGGCTATAGGTATAAATACAATATCTATATATAGACAATGTAGGTCATACCTTTCTTAGGTCACTTGTTTTTTGCTTTAGAGGAGGGATGTTACTGTCCACTGCAGCTGAATTTCTTTTCCCATTGATAGCACATTGTATGAGAATACTGTTACGTGAATGTCCTACCAGAAATTGAGCATTCTACCTCAAATACTCAAAAATGTGATTAGAAGATTGAAAATGGATATCTGTACAAAATTAATGATCTGATATTGTCTCTTCCATCCATTCCTCAAAAGGACGGGGTTTTTGGATCTGACTTCAGATACAACTTCAGCCACTCTAGACTTTGTATCCAACACTGAGGCTCCTCCTTTTACCCATAATCCCCACTTGCCCACTGAAATTACCTGAGATCTCATTTGACACTTGTTCAAACAGATGTAGCCCCCCCCCCACTGCTCAGACTTGCCTTAGCTAAGTGCTGATTTTTTTTGGTCTATTCTCTGGTATATCTTAATGAGTTTTTAGTGCTGCGGTAGCACTGTCACCTCACAGTAAGACATTGTCCTGTTCGATTCTCAGCTAGAACGTCTTCTGTCTGGAGACATGCGTGAATGGGCATACCTTCGTTGAAGGTTGTGCATCAGGGCTGGCAACTCGGCACATAAAAATCTACTGCCAATCATTAGCGGACCAGAGTTCCGCTGTGGCAACCCCTAACCAGGAAAAGCCGAAAGACACAACAACATCTGAAGGAATTTTTACTTTATACTCTTGATAGGAGTTAGTATTTATTGTCTCTATAGTTATATAACTGTCAGTTACCAGGTTAGTTTATTTCTCATACCTTTGTCATTTTTCTTCCACTGTCAATTTCTTCTCTAGTAGAATAGTGTTAGTTCCTAGAAGTTATGTGCTGGATTCAACATTGATGGATGTGTTATTGAGGGACAGTATAACAAATGTTGATTTAAGATTGGTGAGGTTTTTGGGGAGAAAGAGTAAGAGTTTAGTTTTCTTAGCATTAAGAATTAGCTGGTTGTCACAGACCCAGGTTTCTATGGAGTTAAAAGATTCTTGGGTAGTAGAGATAAGGTCCAAGGGGGTATCAGCAATGGCGATGACTGCTGAGTCACTTGCATATTGTATACGGGTTGATTCAGGGCAAGAGGGTGTCATACTACAGCTAACTTCATATAAAATGCTGAACAAACTGTTAAAAAAATGTTAATAAATGTATTCTACTCATAGATTACATTCTGAAGGGGCATGAACTTAAAGAACCACTATAGTCATAAAATGAAGACATTTCTGATATCTTTTATTGATGTCTTATGCAGTATTAATGTTCACGTAACACTCTTAATTATTATGTGTTGCCATTTCCTTTACCCCAAGAGGGTTTGATCCGATGGACATAAGTCATGATTTTATTTTAATCTGTTTTATTTGATATTTATAAATAACAAGAATCACTATATAACAACAAAGCTTGTAAAAACAATTACATGAAATTTATATAGCCTAATTATAAAGTTTACATAAGAAATATTTACTGCTATATACATCTTTATTGTGTGATTACTACATGGAATCAGAATATAAAGGTAAAAAGACACTGTATAAGTTGAGTTATATATAAGTTCATGGGTTCATAGGTAGGTATTAGGCTATCTGCCCGAAGGCATTTATAAGCCTAGCCAGAATGTGTTGGCTTTCGCCGCCCCCTTAGATTAGTTCCCTGTGCCTCTGGACAGCTGAAGTGATCCCTGAGGTAAACTTTCTGTTTCCCATCCACTCGTCAAGGTTTCTTTCGAAGAGTGTTAGCGATGTAGATTGGGATCTTGTTCCAAGGCATGGGAAGTCTCTGGGACATGAATCTATCCCTCCAGCATGTCCTATTTATTGTTGTGGCGAGGTTTACATCCCTAGATTGTGTGGCTCGAGGGGATAAGGTTTTCTTTAGGTGGAGTATGTCCTTCAATTCAGGGTTGGACATGGCCTTGTATGTCAGGCAGAGATCACCTCTGAGTAGGCGGTATGCAACTGAGTACAGCTGTAGTTTCTTCAGTCGAGCTGCATAGGGCATCTGTTTGAGGCCAGTGATCCTCTTGGTGAGGTACTTCTGTGGTCTTTCCAGCTGTTACAGGTGTCTTGTAAGGTACATTCGAAATGGTGGCATTGTACTCTATGATGGGTCTGATGAGTGATGAGTAGAGGGGCACAATGACCTCTTTTGATCTGGATGCGAACCCTTTTGTGGTTAGGTGGGTCACGTAGAAGGATTTTCTAACAACTCTGGCAATGTGATTATCAAAGGTGGGATTAATATCTACTTGAGTCCCCAGAACCCTTATTATGTCTTCCGTATTTAAGGGACTACCACCTATGTGGTAGTTTGTGGGTATTTTGTTTTTTCCAAAGGGGATGACTATGCACTTTTTGGCATTTAGCTTAAGGCCATGATTTTGACACCAGGTATCCATCTCAGTGAGACCCTTTAGGAGGCTGTTTGTGTCAGCCGGAGAGTTAGTTATAGCCCCTAGTTTGCAGTTGTCTGCAAACTTGGTCAGTCATAGTCCTCCTGTGCTTGCCTGTACCTCTGAGAAGTATATGCCGAACAGGAGGGGTCCTAGGACTGAGCCCTGGAGAACGCCACTTGTAACCGGTTTAGAGTCGGACCTAGCTCCTGCAACTCTCACCATGTGGGTTCTGTCCATGAGCCAGTTGGCAACCCATCTTGTGATGTAGGGGGTTATGTTCAGGCTGGTGAGTTTGTCTATAATACCAGCATGGGGAATGGTGTTGAAGGCCTTAGGGAGGTCTAGGTAGGCTGTGTGTATCACCCTTCCCTTGTCTATAGCCTTGGTAACTGTCTGAAAAAAGTCCACCAGGTTTAGGAGGTATGATCTGCCCTTAACAAAGCCAAGCCAAACTGGGTAGGGTCCATTGTTTGGAGGTTCCCAATGTCTCTGTTAATGAGTTCCATGATGATGCGCTCCATAGCCTTGCAGACCAAGCTAGTCAGGCTTATAGGGTGATAGTTCCTGTGGTCTGTTGTGGCTCCACCTTTGTGGAGCAGAGAAACCATTGCTATGTACTACTCTATGGGTACGTAGCCTGTGGAGAGGCTGAGTTTGAACAGTGTGTTTAGGTGAGGGGTTAGTTCGTCTTTGAGCTCGTGTAGGACACAGCCTGGGACACTGTCCGGTCCCATTGATGCTGTGTGTTTGGCTTTGGAGAGGGCTATTTTAACCTGAGTGTCTGTGATTTCAGGGAATCTACATTCTTCTGGTATGGTTATGGGCCATTTTGGGGGTGAAAGGGATGTGAGGTTTGCGCTGAACCTATCTGCCAGGATGTTGGCAATATCGGTTGGTTCAGTGTATGTTGTGCCATTCTGCACTAACTCTGAGCAGATTTGAGCATTGCCACTTAGATTCTTGACATAGCTAAAGAATGCCTTGTGGTTATCTTTGCAGTCCTTGGCAATGTTTCTTTCAAAGCTTGCCTTGGATGATTTTATGAGGGATCGTAGTTTCTTGCTGATACTGATCAGGGATGTCTTCCCTTCTTGGGATTTTACTCTTTTCTGTACTAGTTTCCTCCTTCTCTTGTATAGCTTGTTTATGGCAGAAGTCCACCAGACTGGTTTCCTTTTCTTGGAGGAATGAGTCTTGGTTTTGCTTGGGATGGCATGATCCATGCATTCTTGTAAGTGCCCATAGAATACATTAGTAAAGGATTTTGCAGCTTGGACAGCATTATCCTTCAGCATGGGGGCTTTGAAATTTTCCACCTCGGTCTTAAGTAATGTGAAGTTTGCTTTTGAAAAGTTTTTCACGGTGGTTTTCTTGTCTGGGGGTGGTGACGGAATGTGGATATCCAAAGTAATTTGTTTATGGTCAGATCTAACCAGAAAGGGGTTGACCTCTGGTGTGGAACACCGGTTGCCCATGTTGGTGATGACCAGGTCCAATATGTTGTCACCTCTGGTGGGAGTGTTGACCAGTTGAACCAGGGCATTTGAGTTTATAAATTCTAGGAAATGTTGGGCAAGGGAGTTAGTACTTGAGTAGTTCTCCCAGTTAATGTTTGGGTAATAGAAATCACCCAATATTAGGGTGCATGTTAGGACCTTTATGTTCCCCAGTGTTTTCAGAAATGCAGAATGGGGGTCTTGGGCATGGTGGGTGATCTGTAGCAAGCTACAATTTGAACTGAAGTTTTGCCCTTTGTTAGTTGCACGTGGATGATCTCTGAAGCATCGTTCTGTGCCACTAACCTGGAAGTGTGGGTATCCTTGATGAATATGGATACACCCCCGCCTTTTGTATTTTGGTTGGGGTTCTGTGGCCAAAATGTATGGTATGAGCCTGGTAGTGCTGGGGTGTTCTCTAGAGCCTTAAACCAGGTTTCTGTTACTGCACAGATATCAATTTTCTCCATACTGAGGAGTGCCTTGAGTGCATGCATTCTGAGGTTTAGACTTCTGGCATTGAGTAGCATTACCCTCAGTTTTTTGTTACTTGTGCTATTTATGGCGGTGGGTTTGTCTTTTGAGCCTTGCCTAAAAAAGGCACTATGGGGGTGGCAAGAGCCTTAGCCAGTATTCGAAAGCCTAAGGGTGACAGGTGCAAGCTGTCTCTAGTGAAGCAGTATGGCTTGTTGAGCATGTCATTCTAGGTGGACAGACACTGGATCCTCTTTGAATGACACCAGAAACTTAGCCAATTGTTGAAATCGAGAATTTTTTCTTTATACCGAAGTATCATTCTTGGTGAGGGCAGGATGCTACTCAGGGTCAGGGTCATACCGGCCTGGGTTACGTGATCAGAGAGCTCTTCCATGTCTCTTTTCATGTAGTCCAGGGAGGTACGGCTCAGGTCATTCACACCAACATGGACAATGGCAGAGTCATATTTGTACTTTTTCTGGAGTGACCTGAGTGCTTGTATTATGTGGCAGATCCTGGCACCCAACAGGCAGCTAACAGTAACCTTCCCCTTATTCAGCCTAGTGCGTGGGATGTCAGTGTGCCTGACTATAGAGTCACCTATTACTAGTATGTTGGGTATGTTATTTTGCCTTAAGGGCTGTGATTGCATGGCACACTGGTTTTGTGAAGTATGTGTTTCATGGTTTGTGTTGGGGGGTGGAGGTTGCTTGGATGTTTGCTTTGGAGGTCTCTGATGGTTTTGCTGATTTTTATTTAGAGCCTTTGAGTATGTTTTCATGTATTTATGTATTTCATGTATTTATATACAAGGAAAAATACTGGAAAAGTATGTTAAGGAGGGAAATAAATAAATAAAAAATAAAATAAATAAAGTATTTAATTACACATGTAGTAATGGAAAGGGAAGTAAATACTGTGGGAAGAAATAGCCTGGGAATTATTATGGCTAGGCTTGTGTAGGCCCTAGGGACCAACCTATGAACCTATGAAAAATTGTGGATAACGAGAAAAAAGAGAAAGAAAGGGAAAGGAAGTATTATTAGGAGTTAGCCAATTAACCCATTAGTAAGCATAATATACAGCATCAATTAATTACGTACATCTAGGATACTTTAAAGACCAAAGAAAGAAGAAGAAGAAAGCAATTATGCTAAACAAAACATATATCTAATAATATCAAATATTTTAGACCAATTCCATTTAAGAACAGATTTTTTTTTAAGTTCTGTAGTATAACTTTATAAACCCTGATATATTTAATGGCCATAACTTTAAATCCTAACCATGATTATTTATTTATTTATTTATTTTTTCTGATCAAGCCAATTTTGGGTAATATCAGGGTTAGCTAATATGAATAGGGCTATTAAAATATTAAAATCTTCAAAAGTTAAGCTTGTAGGGGAATTATGGAAACTAGTAAAGTTCCTAAAAAACAGCTGGATAACCAAAAAGTTTTAATCTAGCATTTACAGAATTCCAAATTTAATAGGAATATTTATTCTGCATATATGGGTCCATGTAAAATATCTAAACACAGAAACATCAACATTATTATTATATTAGAGAAGAGTTTATGCCATTTTGCCGCTGTTGTGCACCTCAGACTTTGTATATATAATTTGCAGAGGGTATGTAGGGAGCAGAGAGGTTGCCCCTGCAAAAACATTGGTTTTTAGTGTGGTTAGATTTTGTCAATATTATGTGTTTAGATATTTTTGAACTTAGATATGTTTTTATTAATACCATGCATTTAGATAATTTTGACTTAGGATTATTTTAAATAGACATATATATATATATATATATATATATATATATATATATATATATACACACACATGAACACACACACACACACACACACACACACACACGGATAGATATAGCTATGTACACTTCATAGTTTTGTAGTTGGAGTAAGCCTTCTCCTTCTCAAAATGTACTATGTGTCAAAAGAAGATACAACTCTAGTGAGCAGCCCTGTCTTTAAATCTGTTTTGTCTAGTCACTTTATATGGCATTACTTAGAATGACCACTTACTACAAGAATTCTGGACAGAGTAGTCAGTAATGTTTTTTTTTCAGTGGCACTCTAAGGTCCACTTCAAATATTCACATTTTGTTTAATGAATATGTGATTACACAAGCCCAAACCATCTAAAACATTGGGCAACTGATAGTCAAAACAGCAACACTCCCAAGGCTGCCTCCTCAAACACAGAGACAAGTTCCTAGATCCCTTAACTACAAACACACACACACACACACACACACACACACACACACACACACACACACACACACACACACACACACACACACACACACACACACACCTCTATATAAAATATATGCAAATATATCAACTCCAAGATTATACAGACTTTGAGAAGCAGGAGAAGATGATGACAGTACAGTCCTGATCTTCTTGATCTGTCATGACAGGGTACCAAAGGTCTTATTGGTTTGATGTTGAGAGTATCGGACAGACTATAGGACTCTCAACATCCTGATTCGCTTTCTTTGTTATATCTTAAACAAAATGTAATGAGACCTGTTTTTTTTACCTGCTTTTTTGTGAAGGAAGTAAATTAACTAAATGAGTTCATTGATTGTTTCCCTTTAAATACCAGCCTCAACTGTGTCTGTTGCTGAAAAGTAAAAGACCAGAGATTTCCCGGAGATCCAAAATGTGTACAACCCTTACAGAAGAAGACAACTTGTAATGAGGGTTTACTTGACAAAAATGCAAAACATGTCTATCAGTATGATGTAAGTGCAGGGAAACAAATGCTAAAAGAAAATTTCATGGAAGATGAGCAACAAAGAAATGCCAAAGAAAGGGGTAAGCTGTTATGTCATGCTTTATGTTGGACAAGGGAATATATTTGGAGTACCTTTAGTTGCCCTTTAATTATAGTGCACTGTTTAAGGCACCCTGCTGCATAAATCCATGACAAAGTAAATTTCAAAGTTGATCCCTTCAAGATTAAAATCCCATATGTAAACAAAATGCAACTGTTTATAACTGAATGATCAAAAAAGGAAGAAACTTGTATTATTTGCTTCTATTTCTCTGTAGCTACAGAAAAAATATTATAATGATAAAGTAACAAGGCTAAGTCCCTAACAAATATATACTTATAATTTTCTTATTAAAGATATATAAAAGGTGAAGATTAACATAAAGCATTTCACAATTTACAAAAATCATTTAAGATGATGATGTGGACACAGCACTAAATGTACATAGATGCAAAAGCTGTAGTTTGTTAAACATCTTTATTATACAACACATTTTTTTAAAAAGTGACATAAGTACTTACAGAGCAATAGGAAAGGAAGCAAGCCATACTATTTCCTTTATTTTTATTCAGTATACATTTTAACAATTTTCATTCACTCCATTACATAAATTGTTCCATTCCTGCATTCCCTTAATTTTAAGTTTCACTCCCCCCTCTTGAAGACTTCTCTGCATGCATTGTTCACACAAAGTGCATTTACTTATGTATAATTTGCTCCTTCTCTCATCTAAAGATCCAGCTCCCAGTTCTTTTATCTCCTTTACAATATTCAAAATTCAGTTATAGGTTTAGGTTTTTATTAATTTATTAATTGTTATTTATTTATTTTGGCAGCCAATAACATTAAAATTTGTAAGCTCTTACTGTATATATAGGGATTTCAGATCCTACATCCCACCTGAGAAAAATCATTTCCTTAGTTACAAGCAGTTGCCCCTTCAAAATTTCTGACAAAGTATTCTGTAGTGAATTCTTAAAATCTGCCAGCTCATTACATTCACAAACATAATGTTCCCAATTATCTCTTTCTTTCCCATCACGCCTCCAGCATTTGCTATTTGTCGACCAAATGAATGATTCTCTTGTGGTTGCTTGAAGTATAACAATATAAATGAAAAACATTTCAACATTTCCAAGCAAAAATCCCAAACCTTCTGGGCTTTGTTGCATTCTCTGGAGCCTTGGAGATGTTCTCCCATTTATCATTTCTATATTGCCTTTCCAATTTCTCTTCCCAGTCTTGTCTAACCTCCTCTGATTGATTCTTTTAGCTTTCATACAATATTTTATATGTGCTACTAATTATACTTTTTTATCTCCCACTTCTGTTCTAGACAAACTAAAAACACTAGTAGAACAAGCCTTACATTTAACAATCACCTGTCCTTTTAATTTTGCATATACTCTATGTCGACCTCTTGTATGGAAGGCAGGCTCTAACCTGCAGTCTAAACTTACACCTTGCCTCACTAATCTCTGTTATCTTTCCATCTTTAGTTATTTGCTGCTCATACCATGGTTCATTTCTTAATTTTCTTATTAGATTCCCTGAAAACAAAACAAAGCAAAAAGAAAACATGTTCACAGTTATCTCATGGAATCTTGGTTCCTGCCCTAACCTTCTCCAGTAAATTCCATCTCCCTCCTGCCTACTTTTTATACCTCTACTTACAGCCCTCCTTATTGTTAGTTTCCTGTCTGAGAAAATTGTGACTTCCATCAGACAACTGACTGGTGATTTGTTCTCTCCTTAAAATGAAATTCTTACCTGTTTTCACATCTCAATATTCTAGTCACATTGCAAATGGGTATTAACAGTACCTCTGCAATTATTTTATATATCTGTTAAAAAGATAAGCCTCACGGGCACTAATGTGCCTTTCTGGGAAAACAATGCAGCAGCACCCGCTTAATAAGCAAAGCTCTCTCCACCCAAGACTGGACTAGAGAGTCAAGAGTAGAAGGTAAACACTTGCACCACACCACACTCATCACATAATCCCTCAATATCTACAACACCAAAACACACACATAGAAACACAAAGCACACACTTACATTGTCCGAGACTGTCAATAAAAAACTGCTCAAGCAACAGTGACCTCTAAAGTAGAAACTCAAGCAACCTCCACCCCAACACAACCCAAATGACACATAGCCCACAAACTTAGTGTGCCAATTAACCACAGCTCATAAGGCATAACAAGGTACCCAACACTCTAGTCATAGGTGACTCTATAGTCAGGCACAATGATGTTCCACTCACCAGACTAAACAAGGAGAAAGTTACTGTCAGCTGCCTGTCAGGTGCCAGGATCTGCCACATAATGCATGCACTCAGGTCACCCCACAACAAGTACAAATATGACTCTGTTATTGTCCATGTTGGTGTGAATGACCTGAGACATACCTCCCTGGACTACATGAAAAGAGACATGGAGGAGCTCTCCGATCTTGTAGCCCAGGCAGGTATGACCCTAGCCCTGAGTAGTATCCTGCCATCACCCAGAATGATACCACAGTACAAGGACAAAATTATTGCCTTCAACAATTGTCTTAGCTTCTGGTGTCATTCTAAGGGGATCCAGTATCTGTCCGCCTGCAATGACATGATCGACAGACCACAGTGCTTTGCCAGAGATGGCCTGCACTTGTCGCCATTGGGATTCCGGATACTGGCTAAGGCTCTTGCCACCCCTACAGTGCCTTTTTTAGTCAAGTTTCAAATGACAAATTCACCACGTTAACAGGTACAAGCAAGCAAAATCTGAGAGTAATGCTACTCAATGGTAGATGTCTAAACCTCAAAATGCATTAACTCGAGGCACTCCTTAAAATGGAGAACATCGACATCTGTGCAGTGACAGAGACTTGGTTCAAGGCTCCAGAGAGCACCTGTGCATTACCAGGCTATAATTCATACCACACCTTTCGGCCACCTAACCTGGACAGAAACACTAAAGGTGGAGGTGTGTCCATATTCATTAAGGATATCCACACCTCAAGGCTAGTTGCTCAGCATAATGCATCCCAGATTATCCAAGTGCAACTAACTCTGGGCAAGACCGCAATCCAAATTGTAACTTGCTACAGATCCTCCACCATGCCTCAGGATTCCCTCTCCTCATTTCTTAATAAACTGGAAAATATTAAGGTACAACCCAACACCCTAATAATGGGCGATTTCAACTACCCCACCATTAAATGGGAAAACTACTCATGTAACAACTCTTTTGCTCAACGTTTTCTGGAATTCATAAATTCCAATGCCTTGGATCAACTTATCCACACCCCCACCAGGGGCAGCAATATCCTTGACCTGGTCATTACCAACATGGGCGACCAGTTTTCCACACCAGAGGTCAATTCCTCATTGGTCAGATCTGACCACAATCTAATCACCCTAGACATCCACATCCCGCCCCCACCCCCCATTAGGGAAACCACCGTAAAAAAATTTCTCCAAAGCCAACTTCATGCTTCTTAAGACAGAAGTGGCAAACTTCACGACACCCATGCAGACGGACAGTAGAGGTATGACTGCTGAATCCTACACAAACGCACTTTATAAGCACTTACACGAATGCATGGATCATGCTGTCCCTAACAGAAACAAGATGGTATCTGCCAAAAAAGGGAAGCCAATCTGGTGGTCCCCTGCCATAAACAAATTCTACAACAGAAGAAAGAAACTGTTGCAAAAAAGAGTAAAATCCCATGATTGGAGGAACTCCCTGGTCTGCCTCAGTAAGAAGCTGAGATCCCTCATAAAATCCTCCAAAGAAAGCTACGAAAACAAAATCGTCACTGATTCTAAAGACAACCACAAAGCATTCTATAGCTATGTGAAGACTCTCAATGGCAACACTCAGATCTGCTCTGAGTTACAGCACAATGGCACTAAATATACAGAAGCAACTGATTTTGCCAACATCCTGGCAGACAGGTTCAGTGCTAACTTTACCCCCCTCTCGCCCCTTAAAGGGCCCATCTCTATACTGGAAGAATGCAAAGTTGTTGTAATCACGGCTGCACAGGTCAAAAACACACTCTCCAAAGCCAAGAACACAGCATCCATGGGATCTGACAACATCCCAGGCTGCATTCGACATGAACTGCAGAATGAAATGGCACCCCAACTAAGCACCATGTTCAATCATAGCCTCACCTTAGGCTTTGTGCCTACTGAATGGTGCACAGCGACGGTTACCCCACTCCAAAAAAGGGGAGCCACCATGGACCCTGGGAACTACCACCTCATTAGCCTAACGAGCCTGGTGTGCAAGGCCATGGAACGTATCATCATGGATCTTATGCACAAAGACATTGGTAATCTACAAACTCTGGACCCCACCCAGTTTGGGTTTGTAAAAGGCAAATCATGTCTCCTAAACCTGATAGACTTCTTTGAAGCAGTCACCAAAGCCGTAGACAAGGGTAAGGCGATTCACACAGCCTATCTAGATCTCACCAAGGCTTTTGACACCATCCCCCACTCTGGAATTATAGATAAACTCACTAAACTAGGTATAAAAACCTATGTCACAAGATGAGTTGCCAACTGGCTCACTGACAGAACCCACATTGTGAAAGTAACAGACTCAAAATCCGACTTCAGACCAGTGACAAGTGGAGTACCACAGGATTCAGTCCTGGTTCCTCTCCTGTTTGATATCTACTTTTCTGAAGTACAGGCTAACACAGAAGGTCTTTGGCTGACGAAGTTCGCAGATGACTTCAAACTAGGAGCCATAATCAAATCTCCTAATGATGTGGACATCCTACAAAAGCGCCTCACGGAGACAGATGCCTGGTGTCAGAGCCATGGCCTCAAGCTCAATGCCAAAAAGTGCATTGTCATCCCCTTTGGTAAAAACTCTGTACCCAAGAGCTACCACATAGGTGGTAGTCTACTTATCACTGAAAGTGTGATAAGAGACCTTGGGACACATGTGGACAGTAGTCTCTCCTTTGATAATCACATGACCACAGTAGTCAGGAAATCCTTGTAAGTGGCACACCTTATCACAAAAGGTTTCTCATCCAGAAAAAAAGAGGTCATTGTTCCCCTCTACTCGTCACTCATTAGACCCATTATAGGGTACAACGCCCCTTTTGGTATGTACCTCACAAGACATCTACAACAACTGGAAAGGTCACAGAAATACCTCACAAAGAGGATTACTGGCCTCAAAAAGATGTCCTATGCACCTTCTCAAAAAACTACAGCTTTACTCCGTCGCATATTGCCTGCCCAGAGGCGATCTCTGTCTAACATACAAAGCTATGTGAAACCCAGAGCTGTTGAACATGCTCCATTTAAATAAATCCCAATCCCTCCAAGCTACACTCTCTAGGGATCTAAACCTCGTCACTACAATCAACAGAACAAGCTGGAAGGATAGATTCCTGTCCCATAGACTTCCCATACTCTGAAACAAAAGTACAGTTTTGTACCTACCATAAATGTAGATGTTCGAAGATCCACATTGCTGGAGTCCTTACACTTGGGTAGTCCGCTGTCCACGGTCGGCCCGAATATCAAAGTATAAGGCTGACGTCGGTCAGGGCGCATTTAACTGACGTCAGGACGTCAGGGTACAAATGCGCATGACCGGTGTCATATCCTCAGTCTTTTCTTGCCCCAGATGTCAGAAGACCTTAAAAATAAAGGTCAAAACCAAAAGACAGCAAACAACTAACCAACCACCCTTGCACTAACTATATGTACAATATATACAATATACACAATATGTACAACCCAACCCACACAACTACCTCCAACTACAGAGGGGAAGGAGGGAGGGTAAATTGGACTGCAGCAATGTGGATCTTCGAACATCTACATTTATGGTAGGTACAAAACTGTACTATGTTCTTCATCTCACATTGCTGCAGTCCTTACACTTGGGTAGAATCCCAAAGCAGAGGTAAGGGAGGATGGCTAACTATAAGGAAGCAGGAGCTGCCAAAATGCCCTGCAAAACCGCAGTGGCAAAACCAGCCCTGGACTTAGAGTAAAGTGGCAGGTGATAATGCCTAGAGAAAGTATGCACAGAACTCCAAGTAGCTGCCTCCAAAATATCCTTGGTTGCCACTCCCCTCAAAAAGCTGTGGAAGTGGCAGTAGCCCTAGTGGAATGAGGCCTAATCCCAGCTGGAACCTCCTTGCCATGATGGGAATAACAGAAAGCAATGCAAAACCCAATCCACTTAGAAATAGTTTGTTTTGACACAGGCTTGCCCTGAGAACTCAAAGCAAAAGAAACAAACAACTGCTGAGACTGCCTGAACCCTTTAGTTCTGTCCAAATAATAACGCAACTGCCTGTGTACATCCAAAGTGTGCAAAATCTTTTCCCCTTATTTTGGGGATTTGCATAAAAAGTAGGCAAATGAATAGTCTGGTTTAAAGCCACACTAGAAACCACCTTAGGCATAAAGGAAGGATTAGTGCGTAATGATACCCTATCCTTATGGAAAATCAAGAAAGGCTCAACTGCCATAAGGGCCTGTAATTCAGAAACCCTTCTTGCAGAGGTAATGGCCAACAAAAAAGCAGTCTTCCATGATAAATATTTCAACTCAGCAGTAGCTGCAGGCTCAAAAGGTTGTAGAGTGAGTTTCTCCAACACAAAATTGAGATCCCAAGCAGGAGTAGGAGCTCTTCGTGGGGTCTTATATTCTTTGCCCCTCTAAGAAATTGCTTGAACAAAGGATGAGAAAACAATGGCGGGTCGCAATCATAGTGAGCTGAAATTGCTGCAGCATGAACTTTAATAGAAGAGAAAGACAAACCTTTGTCTAGTAACTCAGTAAGATATTGAAGAGCCACACACAAATTAGGCTCAGAAACATCAAAATCTTTTGCTGCACTCCAAAATAAAAATCTCTTCCATTTATCAGCGTACACTTTCCTTGTACTAGGCCTTCTAGCTTCCAAAATAACATTCAAAACTTGCTGAGGAAGTGGAGGCCCATTATGGTTCAAAACAGAATATGCCAGGCTGTTAGGTGCAGAGAGTGAAGCTTGACATTGAGCAAATGGCTGTCCTCCTGTGACAACAGGTGTGGAATCGAAGGCAAAGGCCATGGAGGCTTCCGTACTAGACTTCTTAGTAATGGGTACCAGTGCTGTCGAGGCCAATCTGGAGCTATTAAAATCATCCTTGGCTCGTCCTGTCTGACCTTCAGAAGTACCTTTGGGAGGAGAGGCAGAGGTGGAAAGGCATACACATGAAGATTGCTCCAATTGAAAGAAAGAGCATCCACTCTCCAAGCTGTGGGATGAAACCTTTTCGTGCAAAACTTTGGCAGCTGATGGTTTAGTGGAGAAGCGAACAGATCTATGTCTGGAGTTCCCCATGACACTGTCAATTTCTGAAATACATGAGGATCCAATTTCCACTCGTGGGGATCCATAATTCGTCTGCTCAACACATCTGCTAAGGAGTTCTGTGCTCCTGGCAGAAACCTTGCCTGAAGATTGAGCTGTAAACTGAGAGCAGTCTCCCACAAAATCATTGCTTGCCTGCATAGAGGATAAGAATCGTTCCCCTTGCTTGTTGATGTACCACATGACAGTTGTGTTGTCTGTTAGAATCAACACCTGTCCTGGAAGAAGGAATTCCTTGAAAGCTATTAATGCAAACTGGACTGCTAACATCTCCTTCATGTTGATATGTAGATGTTGTAGTCTGACAGGCCACTTGTTTTGTATCCACTTTCCATTTAGATGAGCTCCCCAAGCTTTGTCTGAGGCATCTGTCGTTAAAATCTGACTTGCCTCTGGCCGGGTCACAGAGAGTCCCTTGTTTAGGTGACATTCCTGAGCCCACCACAAAAATTCCTTCTGAATGCAAGGTATTATTTGAATGACAGTGTCCAGATCCTGGCAGTGCTGTGTCCATACATTTTGAGATACCATTGTAGCTTCCTCATATGCAGTTTGGCATTGGGAAGCACCAGAATACAAGATGCCATGAACCCTAAGGCTTGAAGGACTGTCCTTGCAGTCAGCCCGGACTGATGAGATAGTTGATGGAAGTAAAGGGATAGACTCTTTTGTTTGTCCGGGGTTAAAAAGGCCATCTGGGCTGCTGTATTCAGTCTCACACCCAGAAAGCACATGTCTTGAGAGGGTACTAGACTGGACTTTATTTCGTTCACAGAATACCCTAGGCATCTTAGCACTGCTATCACATATTCCAAATGACAAAGAAGCTCTTCCCTTCCTTGAGCCAGAATTAGGCAGTCGTCCAAATAAGGATAGATCTGTATTCCTTTTAGTCTGAAGAAAGCTATCACTGGAGCCAGAACTTTCGTGAACACTCTGGGAGCAGTAGATAAGCCAAAGGGCAATGCAGAGAACTGATAGTGAGAAGTCCCAGCTTGAAAACGCAGATACTTTCTGCAACTGAGTCTGATAGGAACATGAAGGTAAGCCTCCTTGAGATCCAAAGTTACCATCCAATGATCTTTGCCCAGCAGAGGTAAAAGCTGCTGCAACGTCAACATTTTGAACTTGGGAATGTCCAGATAAGTGTTGAGGATAGATAAATCCAAAATTGGTCTCCACGTGTTCCCCTTCTTTGGTACTAGGAACAGGCGAGAATAAAATCCTAGGCCCACTTCTGGCAGAGGGACCGGCTGTATGGCCCCAAGTTGGAGCAACAGAGAAACCTGTTTGTGAGCCTCTATTCTTTGTTGAGGAGGAACGTCTGGCATGCCTTTGAAAGGAGGCAAGGTATGGAAATAAAACCTGTAGCCGTGGTGTATGATATCCAATACCCATCTGTCCTGGGTAATTAAACTCCAATTTTCTTTGAAAAGTGCCAACCTTCCTCCCAAAGGTGCTGCCAGACGAGCAGGCTCTGGCAGCTGAAAAGGTAGGTCATTGGGTCTGCTTACGAAAGGACTGACCCCTGCCCTCACTCGAAGCCTGTGCAGGAGAACTCCCTGTTCTAGGCCTGAAAGAGCCCTGAGCTCTGCCCTTACCATGTCTAGATCTACCCCTAGACTGGGAATCATAAGAAGGATACGTCCACCCCTTAGTAGGCCAATTTCTACTAAACTTTGGAGGCTGGACCTGCAAAAAATCTTTAACAGTCTGCATAGACTTAGCCTTGTCTTCCATTTTCTTTAAGACTGTCTCAACAGGAGGACCAAACAACACGTCAGATTGTAAAGGAGCATCTAAAATCCTTGTTTTAACATGTTCAGACAAATTCTGATCCCTCAGCCAGGCGTGCCTGCGAAGAACAGTCCCAGTGGCAGCCACCCTAGACGAGGCCTGTACAGCATCAAAACCACATTGCAAAGAATGCTTACCTACTTGTTCAGAAACATGTACTAAATCTTGCAACTCTTTACAATCAATACCTACTGCCAGAGCATCAACCTTAGACTTCAATTGTGAAAGGAGATAGTTTTGGTATTTCAACATGTGAAACTGGCAATTCAGAGCCCTCATAGCAAGAGTGGAAGAAGTATAAACTTTCTTTCCCCATCTATCCAAGGCCCTAGCCTCCTTGTCTGTAGGAACCGGATTCTTAACAACAGAAGCCTTAACACCCTTAGGCCCCTGGCTAACAGTTTCTGGGTCTGCCCTAGGACTCTAAAAAGATACTTGTGAACTTCAGGCACCCTGTAATACCTATCCGGCTTAACAGGAGCAGGAGGCAAAGAATCAGGATTAAGAGAAGCCTCTGTAAAAACATCTTCCACTACATCCAAAACAGGAGGTATAGCCAAAGGCCTATGCTGGGGTAAAAACAGAAATTCCCTAAGCCGTTTCCTGGAATCAGAGAAGTCCTGACCCTCCCACTTAAAATGCTCTCTCATGGAATGAAGAGTTTCTGAAAAAGAAAAATCCTCAGGAGGAGTAGCAGAAGGAGTAGAATCATCCACATCAGAATCAGAATAAGGAGAGTACTCCTGCAAGTCTTCAGCTGAAGATTCTGAAACATCTGAAGCTTGCTCAAAACCCCCCAGCTCAGGCTCCACCCTAGGTCTCTTAGCAGGAGGGGGCATAGAACCCCTAATCAAAGTAATCAAATCTTCTGCCATTTTAAGCATATGCTTCTTGGGCATAGTACCTGAAGAGCTAGGGGTAACACCAACTGAAGCTAAACCTGGCCTGCCCCTGGGAGAAGCCTTAGAAACAGAAGGAGAGGGCCTAGCCACCTTAGGAAGGGAGGGAGTATAGTAACCTGAGAAGCCCCTCAGCCTGACTTGCCTCCTGAGAGGCCACATCTTGCAATAATAAGGTCTCACTCTGGGAACACAAAGAAATCTCCGGTGGAGCCACCGGCTCCACCGACACCTCTAAAGAACCGGCATCCGGTACAGACGGTTCTTCTAGCCTAGGCTTAACTGCCTTGTCCTTGCGCTTCTTCGAGGTAGCGGGCGGAGCATCCGGCGGCATTTTATAATTGCACCGCTTCCCAAAGACTAACCTTGCACAATCCAACCTTCTCTTTATAGTGCGTTTATTAAATCTAGCACAAGAGCGACAGCCAACAACGTCGTGCTCAGGCCCTAAGCAAGGAATACACAAAGTATGATAATCTCTATGCGGTATCTGTTTCCCACAAGAAACGCAATTATTAACTTTTCTGACATCCGGTAAATGACTGAGGCAAGAAAAACTAAAATATTCCCCAACGGGGTACTTAGCCAACTTTGAACTCGGTCTGAAACTTCTAAATCGAAAAATCTCAGAACGCCAACCTGCACTTGCAATGCTGCTTCTGCATCGGACCATGCGGCAAAAAAGACTGAGGATATGACGCCGGTCATGCGCATTTGTACCCTGACGTCCTGACGTCAGTTAAATGCGCCCTGACCGACGTCAGCCTTATACTTTGATATTCGGGCCGACCGTGGACAGCGGACTACCCAAGTGTAAGGACTGCAGCAATGTGAGATGAAGAACATCTACCTATCTATATCAAACAAAGCTCCTCATTAGCACTCTTCAAGAAAAATCTTGATGATTGGATGGGAAATAGGAAATTCACTCCGGGGATCACCTCTGTGGTTCTGCTTGACAGGGGCACAGGAAAATAATTTTGTTAGGTGGTGAAAGCCAAGGTACCTTTTTGGCTAGGCTTATATAGGCCCTAGGGCCAATAGCCTAGTACCTACCTATGAACCTATGAACCTATGAAGATGAAGAATACAAGAAATTACAATGCTGGTACAAACATTGTCAATATTATAAAATAAAAAACTAGATAAGCAACTGAAGTTAAGACACAGAAAAAGATACACTGTGTTTAAGCCTGTTAAAGTAATTCAGAATGCTTTGTGCCAATGTTATGCAATAACTTTAATAGGAAGCAGTCTGGTTAGGTGGTATAGGATTGCAAGATCATGGGAAGTTACTAGGCTAATGGCCCGAGGGCCATTACAAGCCTAACCAAATTTTCACTTGTTACCACAATCAGCACCTATTGTCTCTGTCCAAAAGGGCCACAGGTGGAACCCCCAGGGTGAATTTACTTTTACCCATCCAGTCGTTCAGATTCTGTTTCAAGAGGGTCAATGAGGTGCTCTGTTTGATGTGATGTGAGAGTCTATTCCAAAGGTGTGGTAACCTCTGGGATATGAATCCATTCCTCCAGCAGGTTCTATTGATGTCACATACCAGGTTTAGGTCCTTAGGGTGAGTAACCCATGTGCCATTTAAATTGTGGATGTGCAAAATTTCAAATAAAGCAGGGTCAGAGATCACCTTATATGCATGGCTGAGCCAATCCACATAGGACCACTGTTGATGACCTTGAATTTTCCTTGTAAGGAACCTTTGTGGTCTCTTCAATTGCTGCAGGTGCTTTGAAAGGTACATACCAAAAGGGGCATTGTACTTAATTATTGGCCAAATGAGTAAAAAGTACAGCGAGGTGATAACTTCTCCTTTTCTCAAGATAATGCCCTGATTTATGAGATGAGCCATTTAGAATGCCCTTCTTACCACTGTGGAAACATGGTGATCAAAGGCAAGGTTGCTGCCAACCTGAGTGCCCAGATCTTTCACCACTGAGTGCATACTTAGGATATTGCCATTGATGTGGTAATTTGCAGGAACATCACTCTTAACAAAAGGGATGATAATACATTTTTTGCATTGAATTTGAAGCCATGACTTTGGCACCAGTCATTTGTTTGTACAAGACCTTCTTGAAGGATGTTGACATAATTTGGAGATTCTATGACTGCACCCAGTTTGCAGTCATCAGCAAACTTTATCAGCCACAGTCTCTTGGTTTCAGATTGTACTTCAGGAAAACAGATTCTGAACAGTAGAGGTCCCAGGACCTATCCTTGTGGAAAGTTACTGCTTACAGGTCTGATGTTGGAGGTGGATTTCCTTCTTTAAACTGTATAGGTTCTATCAGTTTGCCATTTTGCAACCCGCCTTATGATATATGGCTTTATAGCTATCTGGGAGAGTTTGTCAATGATGCCTGAGTGAGGGTTAGTGTCAAATGCCTTGGCTAGGTCTAGGTAGATTGTATGCACACACAGATGTCCCCTTCTGGTGACTGTCTTGAAGATGTCCAACAGGTTTAATAGGCATGATCTCCCCTTGACAAATCTAAACTGGGTAGGATCTAGGTCCATAGGTTCATAGGTTGGTACTGGGCTATCTGCCTGAAGGCCTAGCCACATTGTGCTGTATTCACCGCCCCTTTGGTAGTTCCCTAGACCCTTGTACTAGCAGCTAGTACCCTTGGCCCCTATCTAGTAGTGCTGTTGGTGTGATCCCCGGTGTGAACTTTCTGTTACCCATCCACTCATCAAGGTTCCTCTTGAAGAGTGATAGTGAGGGGCTCTGTCTTATGTAGATCAGGACCCTGTTCCATAGTAAGGGAAGTCTGTGCGAAGGGAATCTATCTCTCCAGCATGTTCTGTTCATTGTTGTGTTGAGGTTTATATCCCTAGAGTGTGTAGCTCGAGTAGATTTGGTTTTGCTAAGATGGAGCATGTTCAACAATTCTGGGTTGGATGTGGCTCTGTACGTTAGACAGAGATCACCTCTGAGAAAGTGGTATACAACAGAGAGCAGTCTTAGTTTTTTTCAATCGTGCTGCATAGGGAAACTGTTTGAGGCCAGTAATCCTCTTGGTTAGGTACCTCTGTGGTCTCTCCAGCTGCTGGAGATGTCTAGCCAGGTACATTCCAATTGGTGCATTGTACTCAATAATGGGTCTGATGAGGGAAGAGTAGAGGGTCACCATTACATCCTTAGATCTTGATGCGAACCCTTTTGTGATCAGATGGGTCACATAGAAGGATTTTCTAACCACTCTGGCAACATGGTTATCAAAGGAAAGCTGACTATTTACTTGGGTCCCTAGATCCCTTATTTCTTCTTCAGATTTCAGGGGATTACCTCTTATGTTGTAGTTTGCGGGTACTCTGTTTTTTCCAAATGGGATTACTATGCATTTTTTTTGCATTTAGCTTGAGACCATGGCTTTGACACCATGCATCAGTCTCATTTAGGCCCTTTTGGAGGATCTCTATGTCAGTTGGAGACTCTATTATAGCACCCAGTTTGCAGTTGTCTGCAAACTTAGTCAGCCACAGCCCTTCCATGCTTGCCTGTACTTCTGATAAGTATATGTCAAACAGGAGGACAGAGCCCTGAAGCACACCACTCGTTACTGGCCTGGATTCGGACATAGATCCCACTACTCTTACTTTATGGGATCTGTCTGAGAGCCAGTTTGCGATCCATCTTGTGACATAAGGGTTTATGCCCAGGCTGGTGAGCTTATCAATAATACCTGAATGGGGAATGGTGTCAAATGCTTTAGCAAGGTCAAGGTAAGCCGTGTGTACCTCCTTTCCCTTATCTACAGCCTGAGTAACTGTCTCAAAGAAATCCACCAGGTTCAGGAGGCATGATCTGCCCTTGACGAAGCCGAACTGTGTAGGGTCCAGCGACTGGAGGGTCCCAATCTCTCCATTTATGAGTTCCATAATGATTCACTCCATAGCTTTACAGATCAGACTGGTCAGGCTTATTGGTTGGTAGTTCTCAGGGTCAGTTGTGGCCACACCCTTGTGTAGCGGGACCACCGTTGCCATGCGCCATTCTATGGGCACATATCCTGTGGAGAGGCTGAGACTGAACAGGGTATTAAGATGCGGGGTTAATTCCTTTTGGCGCTCGCGTAAGACACAGCCTGGTACACCATCTGGTCCCATGGAGGCAGTGTTTTTAGCTTTAGATAGAGCCTTGTTAACCAACGTATCAGTAATAATTGGACTGGAATGGTAATAGGCCCTGTAGGTGGTGAGGGGGGGGGGGGTATTTGCACTGAACCTGTCAGCCAAGATGTTGGCAATGTCAGAAGGGTCAGTGTATTTTGTTCCATTTTGTACTAGCTCAGAACAGACATGAGCGTTGCCATTTAGGTTTTTGAAGTAGCCATAGAAGGCCTTATGGTTATCCTTGGCATCCTTGGCAACTTTCTTTTTAAAATTAGCTTTAGTTGACTTGATGAGGGCCCTCAATGTCTTACTAATGCTGATCAGGGATGATTTTTCTACTTGAGATTTGGCCTTTTTTTGTACAAGTCTCCTCCTTTTATTGTAAAGTTTGTTTATGGCCGGGGTCCACCAGACTGGTTTCTTCTTGCTTGAGGAAGGAGTCTTGGTTTTATTTGGGATAGCATGGTCCATGCAATCCTGAAGATGCATATAGAGTGCCTTGGTGTAGGATTCCGCATCCTGGATATCATTATCCTTCTGCAAGGGAACAGTGAAGCTTTCCACTTCGGATGCAAGTAGTTTGAAGTTTGCTTTGGAAAGGTTTTTGACTATGGTTTCTTTGACTGGGGGAGGTGGAGGGGTGAGGATGTCCAGGATTATCAGTTTGTGGTCGGATCTGACCAAGGAGGGAGTGATAATGGGTGTGGTACAATGGGCGCCCATATTTGTGATGATTAAATCCAATATGTTGTCCCCTCTAGTGGGGGAACATACTAGTTGTTCAAGGGCATTTAAATTTATAAATTCTATGAATCGCTGAGCATAGGAGTTGGAACATTGGTAATTCACCCAGTCTATACCAGGGTAGTTGTAATCACCCAAGATTATGGTGTTGGGTAGGACCTTTATATTTTCCAATGTCTCAAGGAATGCAGAGTGAGCATCTTGGGACATGGTGGGCGATCTATAACCAGCTATGACTTGAAATGTGGTTTTGCCTGCTGATAGCTGCACATGGATGATCTCTGGGGCATCATGCTGCGCTACTAACCTGGAGATATGGGTATCCTTGATGAATATGGATACACCTCCGCCCTTTGTACTGCGATCCAGTAACTGAGGCCGGAAGGTATGATATGAATTGTAACCTGGCAGTGCTGGGGTGCTCTCTTGAGCCTTGAACCAGGTTTCCGTCACTGCACATACATCGATTTTCTCCATGCTGAGGAGAGCCTCGAGTGTGTACATTTTGAGGTTGAGACTTCTGGCATTGAGTAGCATTACCCTTAGTTTTTGGTTACCTGTGCTGGTTACAGTGGTTGGTTTGTCCTTTGAGCCTTGCCTAAAAAATGCACTATAGGGACGGCAAGAGCCTTGGCCAGTATTCGAAAACCTAGGGGTGACAGGTGCAACCCAACTCTGGCAAAACAGCGAGGCTTGTCTATCATGTCATCCCAGGCAGACAGACCCTGGATCCCCTTAGAATGACACCAGAAGCTTAGCCAATTGTTGAAATTGATCATTTTGTCTTTGTATTGTGGTATCATTGTAGGTGAAGGTAATATGCTACTCAAGGTCAAGGTCATACCAGCTTGGGCTACATGATCAGAGAGCTCCTCAATGTCTCTTTTCATGTAGTCCAGGGAGGTACATCTTAGATCATTCACACCAACATGTACAATGACAGCGTCATACTTGTACTTGTTCTGGAGTGACCTATGTGCCTGAGTTATGTGGTGAAGCCGAGCACCCGACAGGCAGCTGACAGTAACCTTCTCCTTGTTCAGCCTGGTGAGTGGAACATCCATGTGCCTTACTATAGAGTCTCCTATTACTAGCGTGTTAGGTATGGTGTCTTGCTTTAAGGGCTGTTGTGAGGCACACTGCTGAGGTGAATTATGTGTTTTCTGGCTTATGTTTGGGGGTGCAGGTTGCTTGCTTGTCTGCTTTGGAGGGCACTGTTTCTTTTTCAGATTGGTACCCAGTGCCTCCGAATATGTTTTTGTGAATTTATGTGTATGTTTGTAGTGTTTGGAGATTACCTGTATCATTGTTGATAAGGTTCATGATGATTCTCTTTATTGTCTTGCAGATAAGGCTAGTCAGGCTAATAGGGCTGTAGTTGCCAGGGTCAGCAGAAACACCATTTTGTGCAAGGGGATAACAGTGGCTGTTTTCCATTCATCTGAGATAAAGCCGGTGCTTAGACTGTGATTGAGAAGACTACCCAATGGTGATGCTTATTCTTGTTTGAGCCCATGTAGGACATAGCCTGGGATTTTATCAGGTCAGATTGATGCTGTGGTTTTGGTCTTAGAGGTGTTGTTTACAACCTGCTCTTTAGAGATATAAAGTGGGGGACAGGTGGTAGGGATGTCATGAGTATGTGTAGTAGGGACAGAGGAGTGAAGTTTTCACCAAACCTGTCAGCTAAAGGTTAGCTATGTCCACCTGCTCAGTATATGTGTTACCATTAACTACCAATTTGGCACAAATCTGGGCCTTACCTTTCAGGTTACAGATGTAACTAAAGAATGCCTTATGGTTGTTATTTGCTGAGGAAGGTAATTTGGATTTGAAGTTTGCCTTGGAGGACTTCACAAAAAAATCTTATTTGCTTGTTTAAGTTGAGGAGGGAGTGTCTCCAGTTTACAGCCTATTCCTTCTTACTCTTTGACAGCAGTTTCCTCCTTTTATTGTAAAGCCTGTGCATGGTGGTTGTCCACCAAGTAGGTTTGTCCTTTCTTGAAGAGCTTGTTTTGGTCCTAACAGGTACTGCTGATTCAAGGCAGTTATACAGGTGCTTGTATAGGGCATTGATGTAGAGCTTGGCATAGTTATTGGTTCCATCTGAGCGGGGAGGTGCATTAAAGCTATTTATACCATCTTGTAAGATGTTATGATCTGCTTTGTAGAAGTTTTTTAATCTAGTTGCTGCTGGAGGTTGGGGTGGAGGTCAGGTGTGATAGTTACTTCAAATAAGACAGATTTGTGGTCAGAGCTCACCAGGGATGAAATCACAGTGGGGGTACTTACATTGGTCTCCCATATTTGTAAGCACCAGATCCAGGATGTTGGCTCCCCTAGTGGTGGTGTCAACCAGCTGGTCCAAGGCATTGGAGTTGACAAAGTCGAGGAACCTTTGGCCAGTTGAGTTTGAGCATGAGTGATTCACCCAGTCAATGCTAGGGTAATTAAAGTTGCCCAAAACCATGGTGATCAGCTGTATCTTGATAGACTCAAGTTGATCCAAATAGGCAGAGTGAGTGTTCTGATTCATGGAGGGGATTCTGTAGCTGGCAATGATGTGAATAGGTGTCCTGCCAACAGTTAATTGCACCTGAAGTATCTCTCGGGCATCATACTGTTTAACCAGTCTGGAGGTGTATTTATCTTTGATAAATATTGATACACTGCCTCCTTTAGTTTTCTTGCCTTCTGTTTGTGGTTTGAACGTGTGGAAGAAGGTGTAACCCAGTATGGCAGGGGTATTCTCAACAGCTTTGAACCAGGTCTCCATGATTGCACAAATGTCTGTGTCCTCCAGGGAGAGGACTGCTTCCAGTGAGTGCAGTTTCATGTTAAGACTCCTAGTGTTTAGCAGTATGACGTTGAGGTTGCTTTTGGTTGGTATTTTTACATCAGGAGTTTTGTCCCTGTGACACTGCCTAAAAAAAGGTACTACGGGGGTGGCAAGACCTGAAATCCAAGGGGTGACAAATGAAGACCATCTCTGGTAAAGCATTGAGGCCTATTGATCATGTCATCTCAGGCTGACAGATACTGGATCCCCTTAGAATGACACCAAAAACAAAGTCAATTATTGAAGTCAATCATTTTCTGTTTGTGCTGAGGCATCATTTTATCTGAAGGTAAAATGTTGCTTAAGACTAGAGACATACCTGCTCAAGACACATTGTCCAAGAGCTCAGCCATGCCTCTCTTCATATAGTGCGGTATGGCTCAAGTCATTCACACCAACATGGACTATGACAGAGTCATAACAGTACCTGTTGTTGAGAGACCTAAGTGCATGTGTGTCATGGCATATACTGGCACCTCAGAGATGGCTGATTGTGACCTTTTCTGTATCCATCCTGGGGAGACAGACATCTGTGTGTCTCACGATAGTCACCTATAACTAATATGTTAGGTTTCATGTTTAGCCTTGTGGGCTTGATAGGTGAGACACTGGTGCATGAGCGATTGTGTGTATTGTGCTTTGCAGAGTAGGTATGATGTGCAACGTGTTTGTGTTTTAGCTTGAGAGGTCTCTGGTGTTTAGGTAAGTTTCTGGCAAGGACCTCTGCATATGTAGGTATGTGTGATGTGGGTTTGGGTGGAGTAGGTGGTGAGCTGTGCATGCTGACAACCTGCTGAGTGTCAGATGTATTGACTGGAATGTATGAGACCCTGGATTCAAGGTTTGTACTTCATTCAAAGTGTTTGTTTTACAGACTGGGCAAAGAATCTTCTGCCTCCTGGTTTGCCTGTGATTATTATGTTTTTATACTAGTTTAATCACTGACAGGTAATTTTAATGATTGACTTTGTTATTGTTCTGTTAGATAATTATTGCTACAATGCTTCTGTTAGAGCAACCCTTGGAAAATGTTGGTAAAAAATATATATCTAATTAATCCCAAAAGTAGAACTGTCGAAGAACCACAGAATCCTTTCCCAAGTAAACAATTGCTGATGTCCCAAAAAGAAAATAGTTTGACGTCTGCTCTTTAGTAGAATAGCTTGAAAAGAGGTAAATAAACATATCTGATAATACTTAATCAATTTTGGAAAGAATAGCTATGCTTATTATGCCATGTCCTTTGAAAGTCTCTACATGAACGAGAATGACCCTATTCCATCTTCTGTGTACTTCACCTCAAGCCATACATCTTCTTCTTCTATAATGGTAAACAGATGGGTAAAATGTCTTGCCATATGTAACATACTAGCTTATGACTATATGTTTAGAATATAATCTTAGATTCTTATGCTCTTTTATAATTTTATTGATCATGTACATGAACGTGTTTATGTTCATGGAAAAATGATCTCATACAAGTGAGTTGCGTAACTTGCATAATCTCAATTAAACAAAATTTGTACAACTTTAATGTGGTAATCATCAAGCACAGGATAATGGCTTGGATGAAAACAAACTGAAACATTTCCCTACTAAATAACCATTAATTTGGCAATAAAAGGCAATATAAAGTGCACAGCTTACATCTTTCCCTATTCTGAAAGGTAGCTACTGCCTTCCATTGCAAATCATGGAGGAGTAATTTGTATTTATCGGTCAGCACAGATGTATCATGACACTACATGTATACACATTGTGTAAAATGAAAAATACATGACAAAGTATAGAGCCTCTGTTTTGATTATAGGGAAAAGTAGTGACACCCATTAAAGTATATCTTCATAGTATCAATACTATAAAGAAAACAAATGCTGTAACGTTTTTAGTTTGATTGTACCAGAGCTGAGGGCAATGAGCCCTATAAGTACTATGTTCCACATTCGATCATTGCTGCCATCACCCAAATTATTAGGGTGATATCCTACCAAGAAAATGACCAAACAACCAGCTAGAGTTTCAAATATTAAGGCATCTTACACTCAGTCAAACTTCCAGGAGCTGAAGCAGAGCTAAATATAATAAGCAGTTATTTCTCCAAAACCTTCAGAGGTTTCTTCCATCAACGTGGACACCTTCTGCAGGCTTCAGGTACCGATGGTCAGACAGATGTCCTTCAGGGCTGGGCGGATAAATTCCATTTTTAGAAAATCTTCCATTACTTTGTTTTTCTGAGGAAAACTGTTTTATTTTTTTTTTGGTGAAATATATTTTTAGCTAGGAAAATTAATTTTCTTGGACTGCCATTGATTGCCATGGAAAAAGTACTTGTAAATACTTCTGTGAGTAAATTCTATTTCTGTTTTTTGACATATTTTCTACTTTTTAGTACATTTTTGTGCTTTTGAGGACTGTCAGTGTTTTTTTCTCTCTTCCCAAAACCAACCCTTTTCTCTTATTTTCCTTGCCAGCTCTTCCAGGCTTTGCTTCTTATCTTCTAGGCTCCTTTCTTGAACCCATGAAGGAATTACTGGTCTCCCTAGTTCTTCCTTTGTCAGATGTCAAGCCATCTCGTTCACTATCTCAGCTGCTGATGGATGATTCTGCTGTGGCCCGACTTGGTTCTTCGGACCACTCATCATTTTCTCTTGATTCTCTTCGGAAACTCATTCTCAGTCTGGATCTTCATGTGAACTTATAAAAATCTTTAGCCAAAAGCAAAAAAATCACACCACGGATATCTGCCAAAAAGACGCTGCTCCCAACATCAGTGAAGGCTGTCCTCCATAGTAATCCTTGATAACTTGTACATATATAACCAGACCACAAGACAAAACTAATTTCAGTGAACTCGCACCTTGTTTTATTGACTTTAAAATTGTAGAAACAAAAACAGTTTTAGCGCTTTCATCTCCGCCACGGAGACTTCATCAGAATCATCTGTTTCCATGTCTTTACCAATATTTATAGCAATACATTCCTTCTAATAGCTGGCCAATCAATATTAGGATTTAAAGATGCCATGTTTTTAACCCTTACATTCCAACTGTTAAGTGTTTCATTCATAAGAAAACAGTCCTTTCAAAAATATATACATATACAAACTGTAATTTATTTAATACATGTATATAAATAAATAAATAAATAAATACATAAGAAAATGGACATAAAATACTAAATTCTACACACATCTATGGATACAACTATATAAGTGTGTATGTGTATAGGAATATGTTTAAAAAGAGATCCATCAGAGAAATTGAGAAAAATACCTCAGAATAATAAAGGGACAATATACTAAGGACACCAGTAATAATACTCAAAAATCGATGAGTACCATATATAACAAAACTTTTAACAAAAAGTCATATCCTAATAAAGTCTTCAGTTAGTGCATTATAAAGTGCTATACATTTTAATTACAATACTAAAGTAAATTAAAAATAGTTAAAAATGTAGTTAAAAAAAAAAAATATATATAGAGATATATATATATATATATATATATATATATATATATATTTATAAAAAACCTAAAACAAAATACAAAAAAATCTAATTCGTGTGTTCCTTAAATAGGGTTTGATAATACCATCATTCTGGGTTATGTCTCTTTGGGTCAGCTGAGAGAAGTTTCAAAGCTGGACTAATAGAAATATGGTCATTTAGACCTGGACAACTACATTCATCTAGTCTGAGTTGCCAAATAATTTCTCAAAATTCTAACTTGTTCTCCCAGTCACCTCCTCTTTCATTATGTCCAACTTCTTCCAGTACCCAAAATTTGAAATCAGCTTCCTTACAAGTCAATGTGTGTCTACAAAGGGCATTATTTTCATTCTTTTTGTTGATATCACATAGGTGCTCGTATATCCGTACTCTTAGATTGCGTTCAGTTTTTACTATATAGTACCCCCAACAGATTTTACAGTATGCCAAATACACAACACCTTTCGAATAGCAACTATTATATATTTTTCCCTTAATAATCATATTTATACTTGGTATATTCAATTCCTTCATTCTAGCTATGAATGGGCATTGTGCGCACCTCCCACATTTGAAGGTACCATATTTTAAACAAGTTCCACTTCTATGTACATTCTTTTACCTTTCCAAAATATTTTTCAGATTTTTATTCCTTTTGAAACTGTATCTCAATGGTTCTTGGAACACTCCCACCCTTGTGGGTATCCTACTGAACATCTCCCAGGTGCCGTTTATACATTTCTTTATCCATCCCATTTCATTGTAATATGTTAGTGTCAAATGTGGTAATTGTACTCTCTTTGGTTCAGTGTTAACATTCCCAATTTTAATTCCAATAATTTCCCCACTAGTTAATAAGGGTACATAAGTAGTGCCCCATCCATTTATAACAAGTTCCTTAATAGGGTTAATTAACTCATCTGGGTACCCTCTTACTTACCCTTATTAACTTTTATTTACACAACAGCACTATCTTTTAACACACACACACACACACACACACACACACACACACACACACACACACACACACACACACACGCACAAGTTCACTAGCCCACACAGATGCGCACAAGCAAATGATGTGTTTTACATACACATATAATTTTACAAGTGCTGTTAACATTTTTTAGTCTCCTTTTTGTCTCTTTACAGCTGACTATCAGCTGCTCCCAGGAACTAAATCAATCTCATGTCTGGGGTCAATGAGGAGAATCAGAAGCTGGAACAGAGAGTGTTTTTTACATAATTCCCCACTTTTCCATGCTTTCATCTTGTCCCCAAGGGTTGTCATGCAGTGAGCTTGGTGCCCCTTGGTGCACCTTGCTCGTACCTACATACATTCCTTAGCCTGAGTCCTACCACTTAACACACTATAACCTTTGGAAGTTTCAAACCTACTCCAGCAACTAAACAGGATGCCACATTCAAGAGCACATCCCACCACCCCAGGATGACACACCCATTTATGCAGTGCATGCCCCAATCACCTAAGGTGCTATTCAAACCTAGATCACGTGGGCTGCAGTCAAAGCTTTATCTCTTCATGCCACCACCACTAGGAACTGCTGTTAATAATTGATGCCATTAAGTTCCAAGGTGAGAATTAAAAATGAGTGATACAATAAGAATCACTGAAGAAGAGTAGCATTTTTTTATATTTCAAAAATCATTTGCTAAAACATTATGTATGGTCAGACATTTCTAAGAATTCATAATCCAACCAAGGTGAGCTTAGAAGACAGTAAATGCCAAATAATCTCCTGTGCACTAAACTGAAGTTACAAAAACACAAACATAGGTACACACGTACACACACACACACACACACATAGATATATATATATATATATATATATATATATATATATATATATATATATATATATATATAAATCTACACACACACACACACACACACACACACACACACATATATATATATATATAGATTAACCTCATAACACTGAAAGCTCAAAACACTGAAACCAAAACACTGAAACTTCAAAATCTTGAAAACTCAAAACACTGAAACTCAAAACACTAAAAACACATATCATACATATACTGAGTTTAAACAACATAAATCATAACACTTTCCACCAAGTGTAAGCAGGTGGGCAAGACCCCCTGCATCCCACACCCCCTGCTACTTATATATCAACTACAAGATTGCACTTCAATGCACTAAGTACACACACACAAGCACACACACACAAACACACACACACACACACACACACACACACACACACACACACACACACACACACACACACACACACACACACACACACACACACAAACACATCTGTGTACATGAAGCTCAAAGGAAACAAAGTCACCTGAACTTAAAATTAACTGAATGTGATACTGTCTAAATGATACAGGAGAGTGTTTGTATATAAAGTGAAGCAGTCAGATCCAAATTCTGTTTAAAACTCTCCATGGTGTGTAAGTGTGGATCGTAAAGTCATTTGTTACAGAAAAACACAACATTCTATACATTCTGACAGCAAACTAAGCAGGAAAAAGGTAGGGGCTATAATATTAAAATATGATAGAGTTGACTGTGTCCTAAGATAACAAAGGCTTGCAATACATCCAAGGATTAAAGTAATTTTCCCTGTGATCAGATAGGTTGTGTTTCACCACAAACTCCAAACAATACATGAGAAAAAAACATAAATCTTCCTAACATATTAAAATATTATCTAAGAGTTTATATTGCAAGTAGAACCCATTGCAGATGCAGAAAAGTTCCTTTTACAAAGTAAATTGGAGTCAGCATTCAAAATGACAGTGGAACTACACAAACATAAATATAAAACACAGGAGAGAAAGAAGAAAAACACTAAATCAGTGTCACCATTTGCTCCTGTGAATGTATGCATGGATTTTTTAGAGAGCTGGATCAACCAAGTAAAACAGGGCTTACTAAAAATCATGCAGAATTGTAGGAGTACCGTATGTTTAGTATGTGAACATTTGTATTTCATGGAATAGAAATCTAAAAAATAAAGCATAACAGTAGCATCTGACAACTACCTAATATGGCTGCCATGACAGATACGATTCTCAGTTGATCCCTATGCTGTAGAACAGGATTGTCTTCCATGTGAAGCACAGTCCATTCCTAATCCTATTTAAGCATAATCTTGACCAACAGATTTGAAGTTGGAAATTCCCCTAGGTCTAACCCCCATGTCTATGATAAACAGAGGCAGACAGTAATGCCCAAACTAACATACCCTCCACATAACCTCTGGAAACTTCCTAACGTACCTCCTCTTAATAAATGCCCATGATACATAGGGACACAATTGGGTTCGGTTGCACAACCAGGCTTAAAAATGACGTGGTGACTGTTAGCCTAGTACATAACTATGAACTTTGAACTCCCTGACTGATAGAGTTTGAATCATTTATGATCACGTCACAAAACATATTACAAATTACTAGAACTTCCTGAATGTGTGCAATATTGAGCAGTGAGACAAATCAAAAAGAAAACTGTTTTTGCAGGGTGACAAGCCTCCTATATCTACCAACATGTAGCTCCACACTCCTTCTATTATATCAACTCCAGAGTAGCAAATGCCCTGTGTACCATCAATTTGTTTTTTTTTTTTTGCCATCTGATATTGTTGATCAGTAGTGTTTCATAAACAAGCACTTCGGCTCTGTGCATGTGGGCATATATGCATGCATGTATTATATCTGTGTGTCCTTACATATTTATAGTATGTATGTGCATGTGAGTGCATGAGTGTGTGTGTGTGTGTGTGTGTGTGTGTGTGTGTGTGTGTGTGTGTGTGTGTGTGTGTGTGTGTGTATAAGAATACAGTCTACTGCTACCTCAACTTTTCTTTGAAATACAGTAAATACATAATATGCAAAGTGTTAAATAACTAAATTAATATACAGTTCAATTTTACAGTTGTTGATTGTATTTCAAACCCAACAGGCATTTTGGGCATTTCAAGTTCACTAAAAAAGTTACATCTTCCAGTTGTTGATTCCATACCTACTCAAATACAGCCAAATACTGTCTCCTCTTGAATTTTGTAATTAAAATGCTGTAAATGTCTGAGTGATGGACTTGCACCTCTTACTGGCAATTAACCATGTGTTTGGATTCAAAACTTTGTCATCAAGAATGTGCATTTATAGGGTAACTAGGGATATAACGGGCCTTGTTTTGTAAAGTAATAAAGAACAGGAACCCGCTTGTTGGCTACATATAGTATTAAACAACTGAGACACAGAACACGCACAAAGTATATTGTAGGGGGCTGCATACCCCACAACTGGAGATGAGCATCACAGCTATGTTATCTCTGAATGCACCAGCTCCAATGTTGCACAACCGTTAAGGTAAGAAAACAGCTTGTGTCAATATTTTTTCATTTGTTCTTCTCTTTACACTGTGTCACTTGGCCTCACAGTAAGTATAACAGATAAAGACATCATCTTTGGCCTGTCTGACCTTATGCAGCCAATCACTGACAGTCTAGCCTTTCATAAACAACAATGATTAGTAACAAAACTATGTAGAAAGGATGTGAGGAATCAACCAGTTCCCATTTCACTAAGTGATGCTGGTTATTTGGGCATTTCCAAAACTATCCACCTATAATGTCCACATATCCTCAGCAAGTAGAAATGTATTTTTTCCTTTAATCCAAAGTTACCTAGAAAGATATATACATCAATTGTAAATAAATGTTTTGGTCATAAAATAATAAACTCTACTTGTCACTTTGACAATATTACTTTCTTTAGGTCTTATATCATGAGGGTCAAAATAAGATTTGAATTTTACTCTGTTTATGTACAGCTTTCAGAAACTTTATTTGTCCCACAAGATCTGATGCAGCATGAAAAATGAGTGATTACTAATATCACTGATTGCAAAAGACATTTTAAAAGGATGACAGCAGGGTGCCGGCAATAATTCAAACTCGTTTTACATCTTAAAAAGTTGTAAGTACAAATGTTATTATATTGAACAAGACAATTAAAATATCTAAGAAATGCCACGTTTTGTTACAATAACTGTCAAAAATATGGACATTGGATAAGAAGAGCACAGTAATTATTCCAACATTTAGGTGAGAATACTTGGTGTGATCTCTACAGACAGGTGGTGGTTAACTTAAATAAGGCAACCCCCCCCCCCACAAAAAAACAACTACAACCCAAGTCCTGTAAGCATATAAAATAATCAATATGTCCACCATTCCACCATGTTCAAAGAAAACCATTGATCTATGGTAGCCATTTAACTGACTAGTAGCACTTAATAAGATGAAACAAAAAGGGAAAATAAATGAAAGAACAGTCATAAAATAAATCATGAAAAAGAGGCAGAAAGAAAAAGAAAAAAATCAAGAAAAGGGAATTTATAGATGCAGGGCAAATAAGCAAACTAGATTTTCTTTTCATGTGCTAAATATTTTATGAGGTTCAGCTGAAGGAGACAGTTCATCAATAGAAGAGAATTCTTGCAAAGTAAAACCCCATCATCTTCCTCTGTGGAAATCTCATTCAGTGCCTCAGATCGTCTCTGCAAAGGAAAGTCAGGAGCTTTAGGAGGTTAAATCTCTGGGTGATGTGCTTTGAGTTGTAGCTTGTTGCAGATTTTTGAGAAAACAGCCATAGCTGCCAGTATCTTAGAAACAGAATGTTGGCAGAAAACTTCATCCCGTATAGTGCTAGTATTTAGAGATACATACACCAGTGATGCGAAATCTGCAACAGTGACCATTTATCAGCAGGAACAGCTGCTATAAGAAATGAAACATCCTTACTCTGCAGTCGAACTTGTTAGTGCAAGGTAGCATCTTTTTCATCACGTTCAGGTTTAATAAAGGGCAATTAGCATAAAAATAGCCACAAATGTCACAATTTTGATATTTTCAAACAAGAACACAGCACATCAACGTCTGCTATATACAGAATTAATGTGCCTCAGTGAGATTTGCTTAAAACATTTTTGAAGTGATCAAGGTAAAACAAAATATGATGCTGTGTGCGAAAGAAGCCTTTGCACAGACAATGTTGCAGTTCAGAGGCAACAATATGAAACTGTCAGAATAAACCATCAATCCATTCAGAAAGGCTGCTTATTTATATGAAAATGGGAATCTTCATTTCCTAACACTCTAGCTGTACATGTAATATGAAATCTTGAGCACTAATTTACTTTGTAATGCAAAAACAATAAATGCTTTAGCAAGTTCAGTAATGTGAATCCATTCTTCCCACTTAACTGTTGAAAACTATCTTTACCAGAATGTTTCATACACAGAAGTATTCTTGCACCTGATTCCAAATTATCACAGTTTGAAGATAAAGATGAAATCAAAAATTGTTGTGACAAACAACATTTAGAGTATACTGCAGGTAAGTCACCAGCCAGAAATTCCTTGAACTGAATAATATCTACTGTCACAACCTAATACTACCATACAACATTATACTTCTTGGTATTTTGAACAGGAGTAGCCATATGTCAGAAATGCCTCAAAATATTCAGGCTGCAGTTTGTAATTATAGTTTAAGAAGCAGCCAGATTTGGAGAACACATAGATGGGTTTGCATCTAGTTTGGTAATTCATTTTAAAATTCTTTAAAAATCAAAAGGCTACCTAAAAAATGTCAAAACCGAAAAGACACAATTTCACAGGACATAGTTCTGCATCTTGTAAAATAATAGAAGCTGCTGCTTTCAAAGAGGTTTATTCAGAAAGGGTAATTTTAAGAATCACTTGCAGTTGTGGTGCTGTGGTAGCATTGTCGCCTCACAGAAAGACGTCCCATTCGATTCTCAGCTAGAGCATCTTCTGTGTGGAGGCATGCGTGAATGAGCGCGCCTTCGTTGAAGGTTGTGCGTCAGGGCTGGTAACTTGGCATGTAAAAATCCACTACCAAACATTAGTGGGCTGGAGTTCCATTGTGGTGACCCCTAACCAGGATAAGCCAAAAGACACAACAACAACTTGCAGTTGTATAACATTACACCCTGGTGACATCTCCAGGTGTTTCTGTAGTTACATCCTACTGATGCCTCTAGGCATGAAATATTGCTTGTTCATATTCATATTAATACTTCCAAAACCATGCTATATACAACTTATTACAATATTTCATCTTAAAGCATACACAGTAGCATACCTCTTATCCTCTTAGTGTAAGAACTCTGGACAAAGCCTAACAAAATGGGTGGACAAAGGTCCAAAAATAGGGACAAATTTTAAATATTGCTCTTATAAACTTAGAAAGTTGCTAGAGTAACAGGGTCTGTGTTAACACACACTTTCTGAAAGATTTGAAGTCTGAAGCCAAAATGTATGTCATTATTTCATTCCAATAATTTATCAGAAAACCGTTAATTTTATGAGGACTAGACCAAAAATATGAGGCAAAAATCTGAACATTCTGCAAAAACCTGGTCAGTTGAGAGGTATGCTGACAGTAACAAACACAACTGCATTGATATATGATCTCTGTGTAGTTCAAGTAAAGAGATATTAATTCTTGTTCATATATTTATTTTTATTGACATACATTTCATGTTTTTCTAAATATCTCTACAACCAAGCAGCATAGACAGAACTACTTAGCCTCATATGAAAGCTCTAAGGTGGATGAACAAAATGCTGCTGACAGTATGTGTGTAACTTGAGTGGTTGCAAAGATAAGGTAAGTTGTTTACATAATATTATACATTTAATATTCACTATGTATACTGTAACTCATAAAATACAGTTTAGTACCTAAAATCTATCACTATAAATAATTTTGTGTGATGAACAGTTTGACATCAGCATTTCTTTAGTAACCCTTATGGTTCTTGAGATATAAACATTTGTATGAAATGTGAAGACAGACTCCATTCAGGGGAATGAGATAACTGTACTAGGCATCTATAAACAAATATTGCGATAGTCTTCCATAAGTACGACCCATGAACAGAAATAAGGGGTATAGTGATACAAACTAAGACTGCAAAGAATCAGTAACAGAGTTCAAAAATTCTGAACTCCACATGTAGTCATTATGGCTCACAGATTAATTCAGTAGTGAAACAATGTCACCTGCCATCTCTAACAAACAAACACAGCTGCACATCCCCCTGTTGAAAGTTAGCTAAAAGGAAATTTTCCTAGTGTGTTTTCTAAGCTCATTGTAGTCAGTAAAAATTAAATGAAGTCTTCCCGGAGTCGTAGTTATCCAGAAAGATAAACAGCAAGCAGCAAAATCGACATAAGTACATATACATGTATTCACATGAAAACACATATACAGAAGCTGTCAGACAGCTGCTAAGTTAGCATTATAATTTTCAAACTCCTGATTTTTAATTAGTTGCCAATAAATCAACATTTGTTCCTTAAATGACTCTTGAAATCACTTAAAGGATGTTATTAGAAAGCAGTAGTCTAAAGGCAGATGTGCAGTTTATTGGTTTGTGTTTGTTAATCATGATAAATCATTCAAATTTGGACCTTTTCTACCATCAGCACAGGAGTATTGCATACTTAAGTGTTTTGCTGAGTCACACAGTTGGCAAAGGGAATCTGATGGATTTAAACCTTGGACTACAGGAAGCAGATTGTTAACAGTGTATCATCTTAATCCTCTGTGCTAATGGCCAGAAAATCCCAATGCATCAAGAGCTCTGTATTATACCCTATTCAGCAGTGGCAAAGGATGTCTATTGAGGGAGAATACAACTCCTTCTCCAATGATTGTTGCACAAAAGCATAGCAGCTATCCAGTTTTTTTGTGTAGTCATAGTCACACTAACTACACTCATTAAAAGAAGACCTTACATATATTTTAGACAGATCACACAACAGTAAACTGTCCTGCATCCCCTGTAAACTATGAAGTTATCAGAATGAGCTAAGAAATCAGTACAAGAAGGTAGTTATTTATTCAACATTTGTTTACCGGGAAAGTCCAACTTGGAACAAAGCCAATTTTCAGCAGAGGCCCAGGAAGAGACACTCTAGACACATGTCTTTGTATTGTGAGAGGAAACCAGACTACCTGGTGGAAACCCACACAAACACAGGGAGGACATGTAGACTCCACACATGAGACACAGCATTGGCTATGAACTGAACCCACGTCTCCTGCGTGGAAGGTAAGAATTCTACCACTGAACTACCAATGCAAACATGATGACTTATGAAACACTATATAAGCACGCAACAAGCTTGCCATTTCTGCTTATAGGGAGCACCCAATTCAAGTCAACCTTTATTGTCCATATTTGAGCTATGTTACAAACAAGATGGTTGAATTTGCCACCAGCCAGTCCCATAGAACACAACAGTACTAATCATTCAGAGAAATCAACTGGATAGAAATGCTTCTTTACTTAATACTTTTCTAAACAGATTATTGTGCATAACATAATTTATGGCCTGAAAGATGTCCAGTTCTAAGCAACACTGTTCAACCTCTATACTCTTTAAAGAAGTTTACATTCTGCAGAAGAATGGCTTACTTGCAGTAACCAAATCCATTAACAATGCTCATGACTCACTCTGTTCAAAAAATGTTACCAAATCATAGAACCTTAATAACTTTTGCACTAAAACAATTCAAAATACAGTCTTTCAAAGACCACCTAAAGAATAGCCTAATGGCTAACTGGCTCTGCTCTTGTATCGCCCCTGGTTGGCTTCACTCAAGCACTACTAAGTCTTTTGTACCACTACACACTCACTCTCTTGTTTTCCAACACAACCTCTCCTTTTCTTAAAGAAAATGTATAACTTACTTGTATTTTTCTGCATTGCAAAGTATGTATTTTTATTATTCCATGGTTCTCTTCCTTTACTATACAGTCCAACGTGTTTAATTGTTTTACCAGATATTATGTATTGGCTAAGAATTGTATATAACTGTTCCAAATCATGTATTTAATCTGACTGCATGTAAGACTATGTAATCCCTGGAGGTTTTCTCCCCAGCCCTCTGCTAAGAAGGTGCTTGACAAACCCAGATGGACTTTTCTGGTAAAAAAAAGGCAAATAAACGCTGTTTATACACTTGCACACATTCATAAGACAAATTCTCCAAAGATATTTCTGTGATTTATTGTATGGTCATAATATCTTCAGGTCAGATGTCAGATGGTACTCCTGTTTTTCTTCAAACCCTACATTAAAACACAAGTTAACAAAATGCACAAGCTGTCATTTGGCTCCATACATTAAACATTTTTAAAATCTAGTGCAGATATCAAATGATATTGTGTTTTACAGCAACTAACGACACCTAATAGACTCACATGAATTGAAACTTAATAAATTTATGTGGAACTTCAGAATATAAAACTGCCAAGTAATGGATATTGCAAAAATCACATTTAAAGAGTAAAATTATGTTCAAAGACTTTTGTACCACATGACTGTATTATCAACTTACATTTATTGAACTCACAGCCCTGTGAAATCTATACTTTTTAATAGCTAGGTTTCTTCTTCGGTCAGTAGGTATGTCCACTGCATTCTGCAAGTGAAGAAGGTACTCAGAATGTCGTTCTAGATGCAATAGCACATAGCAGAATGATTGGACTATGCTGTTTTACTACATATGTTTGAGAAATATGCCTGAGTAATGTTTGTTCATAAGCATACCCTGGGTTTGTGTGCATGCTTTTTCTTTGTCAGCTTAATTATACTATCATTTAGTAGAAATGGAAAGTGTATGGTTTGTAGTAGTGGAAAAACTAGTTGCAGTTTCATTGTGCGGGTGTGCTTACGTGTGTGTGTGGGGGGGGGTACGTATGTTAATGCATTAATATTCGGGATACCCCATTAATATTCAGAATACCCCCATTACCTTTCACACATGGCAAATGTAGAGTTCTTTTGTACAGTGGTTTGATTCTCTCAAAATATGTCACAGCTCCAAGCATAGTAGTGAACTTATAAAATAATTCCTTTATGAAAAAAATATAAAATGGCAACATATTGTTAAGTATAACAAATTAAATGCAATGACTGTTTTTATAAACAAAAACAAAATAAAAATATAGTCATAGTTAGTAATGCAATAATCTATAATTCTGACCTTATTTGCACAGACCTTATATCAAGAATGAAAACAACTGAATGTTATGTAATGCTAAACTGGTTGGAAAGGCTATATGAAAAGTGCAACCATATCACTGTTGAAGAGTTTCACTTATTTCTTCCAACAGTGTGGTGATAGAGAGAGTAACAGAGAGGTCTGAGGCCACATTGTTTTCTAAATGTTAGACATAATCCATACAAATTATTTTTCCCCAGGGAAGATATGCAAGTTGCACCCGAGCAAGAGTCCTTCTCTTATCTTTGTGATGTGTTCTGAGTAGTTTCTGATCCACTTTGAGTGACTAAGCAAGAGCAGTGAGCCCCTGGACATCAAGCTCAAGGAACCAAGGAGTGGTTGGGAAGAAACACCACAACCAGAGAGGCAGAAGGTTGGGGTCACCAACACCATCTGTTTCACCTTCATCAGCTGCCATCATAACTCAGACTGGAAAGAATCTGTTTCCAGAAAATGAACACTTAGAAGAGATGACCAACTATTTTCTGTCACAATTGATAAATATCTAGTAAGAAAATAAGTTGCAGCATTCTTTGTCTACATCTGTAGCTTAACTCACAAAGTAACTCCAGAAAATTACCATTCAGGATTAACTGAAAAGAAAACCAGTCTCAAGATTTCATTCAGAGGAATATATAAACCAAAAATGAGTGTTCATACAAACATTGGCTGGAAAATGTGTTCTCAGTTTCAGTTCAATTTTCCATTCTTCAGCTGCCTTGACAAATATCGATTCATATTAATCCTTCTTTGTCGCATACTGAAAGGGGAGAATGAGACTCCATAAGAAGCCAGCTGTAGTCTCTTCCTTGGGATAGAACTTCAAATCATTCTGTGGCTAGAACGAAGAGGATGCAGGACTTCCCAAAGGAAGTTTGATTTTGGCATCTGTTTTTTTAAGTTCACTGCAGGCAATCTGAAACACTAGTAGCAAGCTCTTTCGCTATCACTTCTCATACTCTCTTCTGCATAACAAGGAGATGGAGGAGGCCTTCCTCCTTTTCTTTGGTGCCTTCCTTCTCTCACATTCTGGTTGCACCTAAAAGGCCACCTTCCAGTAAGAATAGTCAGAAAGCTCAATTTAACCTAGAATGGCAGGAAGAAATGTAAGATTTTCTATGAAGGCAACATGCTTTATATCCTTGCTCCTAGTTGTGGATGACTCTGTGTTACATCTTTGTATGGAAACAGTATTTTGATGAATGGATATAAAACAAAATTAATACGTTACATAAAAAAATGGTTTGGACCAGGAGGAAGAATTAGGCTGCTCATTTTGATGGCTGTATCTTTGCTTGATTATGGCTTTTTCGGAGTTTTGATCCCCCACACATTTAATTTGATTTATCATATTTCATTTTCTTTGATCAGAAATAATTTCCATCACAAGATGAAATACAAACATTTTAACTCTGACATTAACATTTTTTTTTTACTATAATAAACTCCTCAAGTCGTCTACAAAGTGATAAGTTTCTGTATTGTACACAAGCCTTCTTTACTACTAGGTATGGTAGATGAAAAGCAAACAGAGTGACTTAATTATGATACTGGATGTGGCACAGATACAGTGTGATGGACTTGATTTTTTATATTGCTTTTCCTAACAGAAGTGTTGCCTGTTGTCACATTGTATATATTAAGGACACTTCTAAGCCTATCAAGATACAGAAATGCCCAGGTCCATGTTATCTATTCACTAGTACCTCTGTCTCTGTCTGTCTCTCTCTCTCTCTGCCTCTGTACATCAGTCTGCCTCTACAGTTATCTTCATGCCTGTCTTATTTCATTCATTTATTCTCTGATTCATGAAATAAACTAGCATGATTATATTATACATGATTAAATATGTGTCTATAAACATGGAGAGCTATACAGAATAAAAACACATACAGATGACAAAGCTTACATGTGAATTCCTTTGATCAGACTAGATTAAATGAAACATTTCTAAATTTTACTTAGCCTTCATTATGCTGTCTATTTATGTAGCATCATTTACAAAGAAAATATTAAGAGAAATATATTCAGTTTTCCTTGCTTTAGTAACAAGTTTAAGATGTATTTTTGTTATATAACTTTAGCAGCTATACCGTCTTAACTAAAGTTCTCTTTTGTAGTTATTGACAAAAAAAGTAAGATAAGGAAAAAAACATTTTTTATTATTTCCTTTGCCAGTTTTAATTTTGCCAACACTGTTATTTTGAACACTGCCCATTCACAGTGTTTTGCTAATATTTTTTAAACATGTTCCCATTCATTTACCAGATAAGGAAAGCATGACTGTGTGTTGCTTTTTGTTCATTTGTAAAAATAAAGGTACACAACACAATACAGCACAACTCAGTTTACAGATCCTCATAAGAGGATCACAGTTCTCTCTTATTCTGCCATTGTCTGAACTCACCTCTTTTAGGTTCTAAAATAACTGGGAAATGAGCAAAAATACTTTTTAAGGCATTCTGTGCTAATTTATAAATATGTTGAATATGTATAAATGAAGAATGAATCAAACTGCTGCTACTGTTAGGCTAAACTGTGTAATGATTGCAACACAACTCTCTGGATTTTAAAATTGCATGAAACATCAGTGATTATCATGACTCCACCCATGTCATAAAGTGTTTGCCACCACTCTGCGTCATCAAGCACTTGTCATATCTCTAACCACACCTTTAATCACTGGACCTAATTACCACTAATGAAAGTAAGCCATGTAAAGCAATAATAATACTTAAAACTTTTCAACATTAAAGCTAAATAAAACACTTTTCCTAAGTACAAAATCCTACAAAAGAACACAAACACACAATGCTCAGATAAACATAAAAATGTTATTAAAACACATAAAAACTAAGATTTTCACTAATCACTAAACGTATCCCCATCAATACAATTGTGACATATATCTAACAGATTTCTAATATTTTAAGAAAACCAGTCCACTAGGACCGAACTCCTCAATAACATACACTGTGAAGCTAGAATTCATATCTAGAGCATCAACAGAGTGACAGAATATGTGTGTATTACTCAGAGCAAGAATGAGAGAGAGACAGAGAGAAAAGTAAAAAGTGAGAGAATTAGCAAGACCTAATATCCTATATGTTTAAGAAATAATTTATTAGTAATGAGGCTTCCCATATCATCAAACCATTTCCCTTCTCTCAGAATCCTAGGATCCACAATCAGGCTTTGTCAATACTTGAATACTTTTAGTAACATCTCCCAGTTATATGCATAGTTGTTCTGCACTGCTCACCTGCCTACCTCTATACTGTAATATAAACCTTATGATAGCCATATAAAATTGTCACTGGACCTGTTGTATAATCCAACTTTTAACTAGCTTACTTACTTCTATCTCCTCTCTCACCTCCACTATATTGAATTTCTAATCACTAATCACATGATTCATTATCTATTTAACAAACTCATCAATTCACCTCTTCAAATTCTTAAAAGTTCAAAATCTGCTAATGTAGAATTATCTTTTGTACTGCTTTAGTTGCCTTCATTTCATATTAATGTAAACTAAACAGAAAATGCATGTGCAATTATAAATGAATATTAATGTCTGTTCATGTATATTCTGGAATGTTGTTTTAAAAATGTTTGTAATATGCAAAAGCTTTTCTGCCACGGCCTCCACTAAAAAAGGTTTCCTTGAATACATCCAGTTAGGCAAACATGGCAAACAAAAACAAAACAAAATAAAAACAAACAAATAATAAAGTGTATAGGAACCAAAGTCTTGCTAAAGAAGCATAAAGCAATAAACAATAGTTTCAACCATTTCTGCACATATTTAATGTTGACCTCACCGCAACTACCATCAAATCTGACAAGAATAAAAAATGGGGAAGGAGAGAGTCTCACATGTAGTAATTAGGGTAGGAATATGGGTAATAAAATGGGGGATAAGGGAGGAGAAAAGAGGTACTAAGGCTCAGAACAGAAGGAAGTGTACCATTGTGTGTGCATACCTCCAGTGAACTCATGTTTATAAACAGAAGTAGCTATCAGATACATGCACAGGAAGAGATGTGTCCATCATAGTAGGAGTAAGAGCTTGTGTTTTAAAGCAAACATGTGTGGTATGTAACAATGTGGAACAGAAGATTAACACTGCCCATCTTCCTCATGATGTGTGATCTGATATGAGGAGCATGGTTTGTGAACCCTGAGTGGGGCAGGGGGTAAGTGGTTTTACTGTGAAACACCAAGGTCGTAAAAGCCAATGAGAAAAAAGGAGGGAAAAAATACCCAAGACAAAAAGTCCATTTTAATTGTTTTTGTAGGGGGCAAGCCCCCTTGCACCCCCAATATAAGGGGTAAGCCCCCTACAAACCCCATACCTACTCCATGGTCTCACCAAGAAATCTTCCAAAACAAGTGAGTCATTGCTGGAGCACATATACAGAAACAGCACAGACAATGCTTTTTATATTTTTTTTCTTTGTGCTACTGACTCTTGAGCAATGTCACCTCAAGCAACTGCAGGGGAGACTGGGGTACAGAAAGCCAGTTGTTCTGTAAGTTTTTTTTTTTTTTGTTACACAGCAACAATGTGTGGTGAAAATATACATTACACAGGATTCATTAAGCTGTGTGCCCTTTCTGATAATGTTCTTTAGGAAAGTGGTATTCAAAGGCTTGCAATTCATTTATGATTTAGTATAATTTAAAGTACAGGCTTCTTCATGGATCTATAAATCTGTATTCTGTAATCAAGAATGTGATAAATTTTCCAAAGTAATGAATAACTTACTGTGAACTTCACATATGGCAAAATGTGCTAAATAAAGTTTTGCAAGTTTATTATGGCAACTCTTAAAAATAATTTATCATTGTGCCATAAGATTACATTCTCTCTTTACCAGATTTGTTTATGGGGGTTGTGGTAAATATTCAGTTAACAGTGGAGCAGAAGGAATCAATGAAGTACTTAACATTATTTCAAAACATTTTAACTCAATGAGTATGGGAAGATTGCCTAAATATTCCTTTACCTCTGCTTAGAGTTGTCCGGAGACTGTGGTTGAAACATTAGTTTACATACGCTACAACTACTTCACAAATGTGGCAAAAATAAGACATTCAAATCCTTTACTGCTTCCACCACGTGAAGATGTGAACATGACTGCCAAAACCTAACTTCAGTGGTCATATCTGATCAGAACACCAAAATAACAGATTGATAATATCTAGTGAGAATACATTAATAACACATTAAAGTGTTATTAATAAGACATTCAAATCCTTTACTGCTTCCACCACGTGAAGATGTGAACATGACTGCCAAAAACTAACTTCAGTGGTCATATCCGATCAGAACACCAAAATAACAGATTGATAATATCTAGTGAGAATATATTAATAACACATTAAAGTTACTGGCAGACTAAAAACAAGTTTATTTTCGGGGGGGGGGGTCCCACAGTCCAAGTAGGAGACAAGTGCATCATAACCCCAAACTTACAGATATCAACTCAATGACTGAATAATATTGGGAAGCAAGACGTTCCCAAAAACATTGCACGGTGTCTCAAATTTCTTCACTCTAATGTGAGGGAGCAGGAGAATTCTAAAAGATTTCTTTCCAAGGAGACAAAAACAGTCGCCTTGACCGCACATGTTATGCAGACTTACTGTGTACTGTGCCAGTCTGTAACAATGGTGGATGGAGCTTCATCACTGAGATGAAACAGGTAGGCTAGGTGAGGCTTTACTAATCAACAGATGAAAACCAGGCCAGGCCAGGTAAATCAAATGGTAAAACTAACAAAACAAACCTACATCATTTGCAAATATGAAGCACTCAGTCATTAGATTCCATAGCTGCCTTTCACAATGGCTTGTTACAGAGTTACTGATTATCCCAAATAAAAAAGTATGCTAGACATTTATAAGCACCACATTCACTCATTTTTATGTCTGACGTGGAGTCCTTCTGTGCATCTGCAGTTGTTAAATGTAACAGCAATTTAAGAAAAAAAAGGCATGATACACTGAATTGATGGACTACATAATCACAGCTCATGCCAGTACATTAAGAGGAACCAATCAATGAACTAAGTACAGACACTGAAGGCTATACTCACATTACCTTCGACCTTGAGCATGCAGCTCTGGTTATCGAACACACCCACAGTAAAGATACAAGATAATTGTAAGTATTTTTCCTTAGTTATTTTCTGTGCAGAGTTCTCAAAGACTAAAATAAAATGACCAGAGGGATTCCTATATTTGTTTCAATTACTTCTCAGTCTTAACAGAGTTGGCAGTGCCTGCAGGCAATGGCATTTAATAGAAAGGTACCACATAGCATCACTGATGATGTGTCCAGCATCAGATTTAACTGTCAAGGGTGATATCTAACAAGGATCTGCAATCTGAGTGTAAACATCTGTATTATTTCCAGAAATATCTGTCTCTCTCACAAACTTTACTTCAGAAATAATTTTTTTCTGTATGTATAGGCACACACAAATGCTATATATGTATATATATATATATATATATATATATATATATATATATATATATATATATATATATATATATATATATATATATATATATATATATATGCACACACACACACACACACACACACACACACACAGTGTATATATGCATGTGTATGCATGTGTGTACACACACACACACACGCATATATATATATATATATATATATATATATATATATATATATATATATATATATATATATGACATTTGATAGATTATTAATAATACAATTACAAATTCAAGGACATAAGGTCAGAAATGAAACATTGTTAGTCAGCAAGGATATGAACTGGGTGATAAACAGAATTTATAACAGTTGTAGATACCTTTGCTGTTAGAAAGAGTGGGCCCAGTTTTAAGATTTTAAACAAGCACACAAAGAATATGTTAATTCAAGAAAAAAATGTGAGAAATCACAAATTTATTATGAATTTACTAGAAGAAAGGAAGTTTTCTATGTCTGTTGAAGTGGTTGTAGCCAGACTCAGATAAGGAAATTGTATTTACCACCAATACAGGAAGAGGGTACACCACAGAAGAAATGCTGGTATAGTCAGCAAGTTCTTTTTTAGTTTAGTACAGAAATAATGGTTGTTGTTTTTTCTGTAGCTTTAAAATCATATTGGTCTGAATGGAACACTTTTTCTTTCACCCCTCTTAAAGTGTTTTGTCATTATCTACAAATGTTTTGCAACATCTGGAGAGTTAAATGCTCCAATGGATTTCACAACACCATACCCTCATTTATTTCTGCCACTTTTTTAATAAAATCTTTGTAAACTTTTTTATTAAAACCATGGCTGAAATAAAGTTTCCATTTCCTTGTGTCAAGTCATGTAAGGTCCATAGACTTTAATGGATGCCTCTCTGCACATCTGAAACGTGTGCATTAAAGTCTATGGATGCCCCTCCCCCAATGTGGCTGATTTTAAAGCTCATCATCGATGGGCAAATTAAATTTTACGAGGGTATAACATGACGCAATCTGATGATATAACAAAAATTTAAATCGGGACGTTGTACATCACATACAGTAGTGTAACAGGTAAGTTGCAAAATTGTGATAAAATACTTTAATTCATTCTCCTCTAAATTGTAAATTATCAGCACCACACCGCTATTGTCAGGGCTACCTTGTCTCATTCAAGTCTGCCGTACTTGAAAGGCAGACAGTACACAGTGCCTTTATTTAACTGAAATGTAATCACCATACTGAATTTATAGTATTTACTGCCAGGATTAAGCAGTTTGATATGTGAAAATTATTTTAGCTGAACAAGTAAAGCAAAATGCTGCTTTAATTGCAAAGATGAAAACATTATTCTTAGATTTTACTTCCTCCCCAGTGCACCCCATAATTGCTGTCTATCCTTTGGCACTCATTAACATATTGCTGGTAGCTGTTAATTATTTAATGAAGACTCCAGTGCTGGTTTACTTAAATCTCCCATTTTACAAGTAAATAACAAGGGAGAACGTGTTTAGTATTCTTAAGCCACTTGACGGAGGTAAGGATACGGACCAAGATAGGCTGACGGACATTGAAACGAAAGCTATGACGTATGCCACCTCTCTTAGCATTGCTCCAATTTGTAAAAAAAATGATTCACCCAAAGGATATAGATGAGGCTTATAGAAATACTGGCCTTTCATGCTAGTTTACTTAAGTACTGGAAAAGTTATCCATGACAGAATAGTCATTAGGCTCTTGACCATTCAGATGTCGGACATCTCCCAGTATACCTTTATAAATGGATAGTCTAGCACAATAAACCTTTCATAAGCAGCATTGGAGAATAATTATGAAGTAGATTTTTAGTCCTTTGGAAGAACTGAATGCCGTCCTTATTTGTTAGTGACATAATTATGCCCAAATGAGTGATGGACAAATCATCCAGCAAAAGGCTTTAGGTACGTTGGACAGCTGATTATTAGATAGCCATACAGTGGTAGGAAAACCTCAAAATGAGCTGTTATGATTACGAGCCACAGCAAAATTGTCAGATGGTGTTTTCTGTCCAAATTCAGATTTAGTATTGCAAATGACTTAGGAATAGTAGTAGAACCATGACATGCAAAGTCTAATATACTTGCTGGATCTGCTCTGCATGCATTTATAAACAGAGTTCTGTCTGTTCCTGTCCACTTGCACACTTCTATAATTATACCAATGCTTGAATTCTAAGGATCTCTTTTTTGTCATTTAAGATATTATTGAGATAAACTGGATTAGTGGATCTTCCAAGATGTGATTCATTTGTGGGGAGTTCCTCAAGTAGACTCATTTGCCTCCTCTCTGAACAAGCAACTGGCAAGATTCTGTTCCAGGACTCCATGCAAAAAAGTCTATGAAACAGATGCCTTTTCATTTCCTTGGACAGGAATGTTCCTGTATGCTTTTTCACTCTTTCCACTAATATCCATGGTACGTCTGAAAATTCAGACGGAATCCCCTAAAATTGTTATTGTGACTCCCTTCAGACTCCAGAAACTGTGTATCTTCCTTCTCTTGGAAATGGTCAGGGGCAATTACCACAAGCTTCTTCACAGACTGACTCTACACACACAAGGTCAGGGGTGATTAATACAGACAGACAACAATCAACTTAAACTGACTGCCTGGACGATATAGTCTTAATTGCTTTTGGGTACCTATTTACTGAGGACATGCAGCAGATACTAATGGAGAGAAGAAAGCCCCCTACTAGTAAATTATATATATTAGCAAATGGAAAAGGTTTTCCAGTTAGTACCAACAACATAACCAGTACCCATTCAGGGCTAGATATTCTATGGTTCTACAGTATTTGTGTGAGTTATTATCTTATGGCCTTTGCTCTATCAAGATTTTATTATCGTCCATTTCAGCGTGTCTCTCATGGATCTTCCTCTTTCAAAACATTACTGTATTAAAATGTGTTTAAAAAGTATTTTGCATAAGATGCCTGCAAGAAAACTGGTGGCCCCTCTTTGGGAACCAATTTTGTGTTAGAGAAGCTTCATTTGAATCAACTAATCTGTCTGACTTGAGGCTCTTAACATAGAAAACAGTTTTAGTGATTTCTCTGACTTCTGCAAGAAGGGTATCTGAGTTAACCCTATCTCATTTTCCATGGGGACAGAGTTTCTTTGAGAACTAATACTTCATTTATGCCTAAAGTGGTATCCAAGTTTACTTTTAGCCAAAGTATCCATCTACACATTATCTTTTCTGATCCTAAAAATGAGGAAAAAAGGATAATCCACACTTTGGATGTCTACAGACTACTCAGGTACTACTTGACAGTACTAAATCTTTCAGATCTTCAGATCAATTGTTCATTTCTTGTGAAGGAAAGAAGAAGGGGCAACATGTGTGAAAACAAAACTGTTTCCAAATGGTTGCCTAAGGCTATCAACTTTTGTTATACTAACTCTAACAAAACTATTCCAGGCAGGGTCAAGCCCCACTCTATCAGGGCCTCGTCTTCATCTATGGCTTTTTGTGAATTATTCTGGAAGCTGCAACTTGGTCCTCTGTACATACTTTTATAAAGCACTATAAGCTTGATTCCTCCTCCACGTCCAGATCAAGCTTTGCTAGAGACATTTTCTAGGGGCTCCTGAGCTCTTCTCCTTTCATCTCCCAAATGTAGTTAGCTAAGGTAATTTACCCATATAGCTAAGGCTATTGCAGCAGTGATCAATATGATGATCATAGTATAGCTGTGTAAGTAAAACCTAGCATAACAATATATGTGTGAATAATCATTGCTGTAGTAGCTGTTGCCTTCCTCCCTCCCTCCACCCCCTTGTTTCTTTGGTATGACTTTTATGCCAGAGTGTGGATATTTATTTTTTGTTGCTCCTACATCTCCCTTTTAGGGTTCAGCCTCCCTCTCTCTGCTGTCAGGGAAGCACTGAAGAGCTTTGTGACTAAACTTATCTTTTAGTCAGCTCATCTCAAGCTGCCTGATAGTTCTGGCATGTGGAAGGTGCCTTGAAGTTTTAGAAGCTGACCAGCAGTTATATCCTTAGCAGGATATAACCCATTTAACTATGGCTACTGCAGAAGTGATCATTCCAACATTTACTGTTATGGTAGGTTGTACTTGCACAACTGTAATTTATCATGCAGAAAGGTCTGCCAATCCAAAATAAATGTACTCTCAGTAAAAATTTTTTAACTAGAAGCAGAAAAATTTCTTTGGATGTAAACATACCAGATAAAATGTTTTTTGTGTATCTAGTGTGGTGGTTATTGCCAAAATCTATATGAAAATCAAGTGAAACTGACATAAAAGAATTGAACTAATGCTGTTGTAAATATTGTGTATAAAACTACTATAATAAATTCTGTAACTAAGGCTGTTGTTTTCAATGAGCAATTCCTTTAAGAAAGACAAGAACCTTCATGAATTAGATGGAGCAGGTTGTCACAGGATCACTGGTTAATGTAGCCAGTCAGTGGTCTATGAAAAAGAAGGCTGAAGTCAGCCAGTTTTGAGTGCTAGGCCTTTCCTGAAGAGAGATGTAGTGCCCGGTCCAGCAGTTCTGGAAGATGCACTGCAGAATAAAGACAGACCTGGAGAAAGAAACTAGAAATAATGTAGACATTTTTCCTGCTCAAGGAAAACAAGAAGAGAGGATGTTGTTGAGAAGACTTGTGAAGGCAGACTGTATTCAAGTGATTATTTGGAAAGAGCCTGCATTTTTTTTTGTTTATATAAAAAAAAATTGTTACATTATAGACTGACGATCCTTTTTTCATTCTCTCACTCTCTTTCTCTCTCTCTGTATATATGTGTGTGTCTGTGCACACATCTTACAATGGACATTGATATATGGTATGATACAAATGCAAATGTGAGTGTAGATATTTTCATCACCCTCTCATCTGTGTCATCAAGTACTCAACTCCAGTCTGTTCTTATCAGCAGGCATTTATCACCATTGTTTGCACCAATAATCACTGTAATTCACTCCCATTCATACGAAAAGGGAAAAAAAAATCAAGCTTCATACTCAGCTCACACAAAGTACACTATATTCTCCAATACCTTAAAATTACTTGTACCTTTAAAAAAGATTGAAGCATCATAGTGCTACCAATAGTCCATGAGAGCCTATTCATGTGCTATGCAGCCAGCATAAATCCCTATTCTACAGACCATTATCGCCTATCATTGAAATGCATGAGAAACAAGAACCAAAATGACAAAGAAAAAAAAGTATACTTGCATGTACAGAGGGACGGTTTATCTGTTACATGAAATATCTTGTATTGAATCATTAATGCATCACAACTTACAAGTTAAGTGGGGCATCCAGATCCAAGGAAATTATAGTCCTGCTGTACTCAGCCCTCACTAGACCAGTAACTGAGTATACTACACCATATGGCATGTACTTGACTAGGTACTTACAGCAGCTGAAGTAATCTCAGAAGTTACTCACAAAGAAAATACAGGGTATAAACAACATGAACTATGCCGATAGACTAAAAGCTCTATCCCTTTACTATATCTGATACTGACTATTAAGGGGTGACCTATGTCTGACCTACAAGGGACTCACAAATCCAGCCCGGATGTAGCTGCTATACATTCACAAGTCAGACAGCATGAGGGTCATCCAATCTAGGGATCTATACTTGGTCAGCAACTCAAGCAAATCATGCTGGAGAAACAGTTATGTGTCTCCGAGATTGCCCCTTCTTTGGAACAGGCTTCCTATTCACATTAAACAGAGCTCTTCCCTAGCCCTCTTCAAATGTAATTTGAATTAATGGATGGAAAATCACAATTTCATACCTGGGGAAGTGCCTATGTCCCTTATGGCCAGGGACAATCTGTAAGATACTCAATGTACAGACAAAAATCCATGCCATCCAGTAGCAGCTAGGGGCCATATATACTGGATAAATTCAAATTATATTTTCTAGGCTTGTATGATTCCTTAAGCCATTAACCTAGCAATCTCCTGTGAATCTATGAACCTATGAACTCATTTGATGACTTCTGGCTTTGAGGAAGCTCATTCACTAAGCTTACAGTGTAAAGATAATTCATGTCTCACAGCAGACCCCATGAATCAGCATGAGATCATATATACAATGTTTATCTTCAAATTATTAAAGATTATTCCATGTATATGTTATATATGATGCCTCCTTCACTCTTTACAAGTCATACCACAAGTGTATGTGTATAGTTTTAATTATCATAGCTAATAATACAATTGTGTATATACGATGTTTATTTAACAACTTATTACAGGTTAAATATTCTAATCATAAGAGGATAAATGGAATTTTTGTCTTGCTTTCTTCAGACAGCTAGTGAAATTTTTATATATCATGCGAAGTTCCTGAAAGGATGGAATTGTTCATTGGCCTTCAAGCTGATTATAGCAGTGATACAGGAGACACAGATCCCCTGCACCGGCAGCATGGGGACTTTGTCCATCTGCTGTTAGTACAAATATAGTTTTGTTTTTAAAGAAGATGCTTTCTCAAGGCTTACTAATGATAAGCCAAACAAAATCCCCTTTTATGAACAAAAATGTTTAGCAAGCTCTATAGTGCTATTAGCTTACTGATAAATGGTTAGTGGAAATATTAGATTCTTGTAACAAGGCGGGAAAAAAAATCTCTTGTTTTCCCGCCTTACTGAACTAGAGTAGTCCAGTTTCAGAGTTGCTGATCCCTGGGCTTTGTTTTTAGTTCCTGTTACTGATCCATTGCCTTATTAGGAAGGAGGGAAGTTTCTTTGCTTACCAGTGGAGCTCCCTTCAGCCCAAAACACGCTAACGCGCGGTAAGCTTGATTTAGCGCTGAGTTACCACTGTTGCACACAAGAGCAGCGGTTAAACAAGGTTAAACTATTTGGGCCATCTAAATTCCACTCTTCCAATTTTCCCTTAAAACTACCTTCCTCGAGCTGTACTGCTGATCTAACCAGCATATCCTATAACTGAAAAGTTCATCTCTACTTGATTCCCAAGTAGACTATTCTCTATCTGTAAAGCCTAGCACTTACTCCTACAGTACTTGCACCTTGATAAAGCACTCTTATTATAGATAGTACCCCACCAGCCTAAAACCCACTGAGTCCTTTGAAAGTCTCTTTATCTACTACTTCTAGTATGTCGAGGGATCAGTTGCTAGTGTCCTCTCCAGCTCAACTGGTGAACCTGGGAATATTGAGGCAATGTTACAACTGCCTCATGTACACAGACAATCCTCTCCTTCTCGAGATGCCCAAACTGGAGGCTGAGCTCTCTCAACATAGGACTGGCAAGACCAGACAGGAGGAGAAGGTAACCACACACAATACATACCCAGTCACACATGGTACCATCACAACTTCAAATCATACACATACTCACAAGGCTCTGATCAAAAATTTACCAAAACAGCAGAGGCCACCAAAGCAGACACCCAAACAACTACCACCTCACGACCCAACACATGCAACACATAGACCACACAGTCAGAGTGTCAAACAGTCACAGCCCTAAGGCCAAACAAAATGCCAGACACACTTGTCATTGGTGATTCCATAGTCAGACACTGACGACGCAGCTCACCAGACTGAGTAAAGAGAAGGTCACAGTAAGCTGCCTGGCAGGTGCTAGAATCCGCCACATAACGCAAGCACACAGGTCTCTCAACACAAGCACGGCTCAGTCATTGTCCACGCTGGTGTCAACGACGGACATCGAGGAGCTCTCTGATTATGTAGCCCAGGCAGGTATGACCCTGACCTTGAGCAGTATCCTACCTTCACCTAGAATGATGCCACAATACAGTGATAAGATGATCAGCTTTAATAATTGGCTTAAATTCTGGTGTCATTCAAATAGTGCCTTTTTAGGCAAGGCTCAAATTCTAAACCTACCACCCTAGAACACCAAAGCTGCTCAATGCCAGAAGTCTCAATCTCAAGATGCATATGGAGAACATCGATGTCTGTGATGTGACAGAAAACTGGTTCAAGGCTTCTGAGATCACGCCAGCACTACGAGGTTTCACCTCATATCATGTGCCGCCCCAAAATCCGGACAACACCAAGAAAGGAGGGTGTCCATATTCATAAAGGACACCCACACATGATGCATCGGAGACCATCCAGGTGCAATTAACCATAGGCAAGACTGCTCTGCAATTTGTAGCATGTTACAGGCCACCCTCTCAAACTCAGGAACCTCACATGGCCTATAAATGTATCTCCAAACACCATCATACTAGGTGACTTTAACTACCCTAATATAGACTGGGAACACTACTCAAGCCCGAACACTCTAACCCAAAGATTCCTGGAGTTCATAAACTCAAATGCCATGGAACAACTAGTCACCATCCCCACAAGAGGAGAAAACATACTTGATCTCATCATCACGAACATGGGATCAAAATGTTCAACACTCACTGGTGAGATCAGATCATAAACTAATCTCGCTGGAGGTCCTCATCCACCTGAAACAAAAAGACCACAGTGAAAACTTCTCAAAAGCCGATTTCACACTTCTAAAAACTAGTGTGGTCTCCTTTAAGGCCCCTGAGCCAGTGGTAAACATTACTCAAACCGCTGAATCACTTACAAATGCCTTCTACCAGCACCTACAGGACTGCATGGATCAGGCAATCCCAAACAAAACTAAGACTCTCCAGTCTGGTGGACCCCAGCCATAAACAAGCTCTACAACAAAAGGAGGAAGCTACTACAAGATAGAGCAAAATCCTTGAAAGGTAAGACACCTTTGATCATTATAAGTAAAAACTAAGAGCTCTCATAAAATCATCCAAGGCAAATTTTGAGAGAAAATCGCCAAGGACTCTAAAGAGAATCATAAGGCCTTCTTTAGCTATGTTAGAAACCTAGGAGGAAACTCCCAGATATGCTCAGAATTAGTTCAAAATGATGTGAAAATTACTGAACCTACACACATTGCCAACATACTGGCTGACAGGTTCAGTGCAAACTTCTCCCCCAAAAGGAGAGATATCTATTCCAGAGGATTGTAGCCCCCAAACATCTCCAAGGTGAGAACTGCCCTCACTAAGGCAAAAACACAGCATCCATGGGACCGGATGGTGTCCCGTCGGCTGTGTGCTTCATGAACTCAATGAGGAATTAAACCCACAGTTAGGACAGCTGTTTAATCTTAGCCTCACCTCAGGAACTGTGGTCCCACTTCATACTCCACAGACCCTGGAAATTACTAGCTTGACAAGCCTTATCTGCAAAGCCATGGAGAGGATCATAATGGAACTCATAAATAAAGACATAGGGAACTTGCAGACTTTGGATCCAACTCAGTTTGGCTTTGTCAAGGCAGATCCTGCCTCTTAAACTTGGTTGACTTTTTCGAGACAGTCACCAAGGCCATTGATGAGGGAAAGGCAGTCCATACAGCCTACCTCGATGGCAAAAAGGCCTCGACACAATACCCCACTCAGGTATCATCGAAAAACTCATCAGCTTGAATGTAAACCCATACATCACAAGATGGGTTGCAAACTGGCTAGTGACAGAACCCACAGGGTCAGAGTTGCTGGAGCCATGTCAGACTCAAAGCCTGTCACAAGTGGTGTCCCGCAGGGCTCAGTCCTGGGTCCACTCTTGTTCGGCATCTACTTTTCTGAAGTACAAGCAAACACAGGAGGGTTATGGCTGACAAAGTTTGCAGATGACTGCAAACTGGGCCATAGTGAAAAACACATCTGACACAGATATCCTCCAGAAGGGCCTCACAGAAATGGATAACTGGTGCCAGAGCCATGGCCTGAAGTTAAACGCCAAAAATGCATAGTCATACCCTTTGGGAAAAAAGGCTACCCCCCTAGCTACATATAGGTGGCAATCCACTGACACAGAAAAAGTCATCAGAGATCTGGGGACCCAGGTTGACAGTAGCCTTCGTTTGACACTCATGTTGCTAAAGTAGTTAGGAAAACCTTCTATATCACCCACCTGATCATGAAGGGATTCACATCTAGATCAATTAGACCTATGATTGAGTACAATGCCCAATGTATCTGACCAGACACCTGCTGCAGCTTGAAAGGCCCCAAAAGTTCCTCACCAAAAGGATAAAGGGTCTCAAAATATGTCTTATGCTGCCCGACTGAAAGAACTCCAGCTCTATTCAGTCTCATACCGCTTGCTCAGAGGTGACCTGTGCCTGACATATAAGGCCATGTCAAACCCAGATTTGATGAATATGCTTCACCTTAAAAATCTAGATCCCTCAAGAACCACAGGGGGGGAGACTTAACCTTGACACGGTTATAAATAGAACGTGCTGGAGGGACAGATTCATCAGAGAGAGACTCTGTGCTGTGGAAAACAAAACACATGTGAGGCAGAGCACCCTCTCTGGTCTTGTTCAAGAGGAATCTTGACCAATGGATGGGAGATTGCAGATATACCCCAGGGATTACTATGAACCTATTTAGCCATTAGTCATATCACCTGGACTTTGCATAAGTGAATATGACCTGTCAGTCTGTTGTCATTCCTGATTTCCATCAACATTCTAATATTACACTGCCCTAGAAGTTGTCTTAGGTCATCACTTCTTCTGATATTGAAATTTTCCATGAAAATCTTGTGTAAACCTGACAGTCAGTTTAGTCAAAATTGCATCACAATCTGTGTTGTCAAAATGTCTTGAGTGCTTGTTTGATGTGAGATTATATGCATGTTGTAGTTACTTTTTTGTCTTTCTTTGCTCACAGTACAGTTATTATTTAAATTACAGTCTCATCTCATAGTTTCAAGGCTGATGTTCTGTACATTTTCTGTACTGACTTCCTACATTCTAAATCTATGTAGTGTGTGTATGTGTGTGTTCGTATTGTCAAGTACAGTTCATATTTTAAGTTATTCTATTTGAAGAAACTGTTCTCCAATTTAATTATAACAATATTACAAAGTAGTAGTATATGTATCATCCATTGTGACATTGTGACAGTATATGCATGGGAAAAATAATAAGTTTGTTTAATATTATATAAGAAAATATATATATAACTGATTTTTTTCACATCAGTGTTTATAATCCATAAGTGGAGCTTTCCTCCCAAGGTTTACACTGTAAATTGGCAAATAAAGCATGCATTTATCAGTACATACATTTATAAATATTACATTATGTTTTTGCTTTACAAATGCTTCAATATTCTTGCTTTACTGATGTTTTTTCTCCACTGGATGCATCTAAAAATCGAACTACGCTGTTGGATATTCCAAGTTAGCCAATGTATTAAATAAATTAACAAACTACACTACAATTCGTCATTTGCCATCAACATCCAGTTGTAACTACAATTCAGGCATGTAGCAGAAAAATAATCTTTTTAACTTTATTAAACTGTATCTGGGACATTGCTTAGGGGATAGCACCATTGTTTTTCACTGGATCTGCTTTATTTATTGGAACACCAACTACTTGGGTTTCAGAAACTCCCTGCAAATGTTCAACTCATGCTATACCCGTGACTGACATATATTGTTTCTCAGGGTAGTACAGTTTCATCTACTTACTTGTACATCATGCCTCCCATTTTGTTGATTCAAAAAACAATAGAAGTTGACAAAGATGATAGTACTCGAATTAGGCGAAGATTCAGCTTTTTATATAATGAAGATGCTGTATCAGAATCCTATCTGCTAATCGCTAAACAGATGTAACTCATTATTCTTGAAGCACATGCAGTGTGTGGCGTGATACCACTTCCTCAGACCTCATCTGACCCAGCTGTCACATTTACACTGCCTCTGCATTGTCGGCTTGTCACAGATGCTCACCTAATTTACACTCCATCGGGACACCTTTCGATTAACATTGTAATTCCATATTCAGCTTTTACTACTCACACTACTTGGCCTAATTCTGTTAGGCAGCAGTATTATTGAGCTGATTTTGACATGTGGATTGGGGGGGTTCTGTATCAATGTAGGAAACAGATGTTGATGTATATAGTACGTTTAGATTAGGGTGAGGTTTCTTGGTTATGATAGCATGTACTTTTTGTAGAAGTAATACTGGCTTGCTATATAAAAATCTGACTAATGAATTACGTCTTGTCATGGTAAAATGTTCACTTTTTTGAGTATAACTTGTCCCACACCATAAAGTGTGGTGCATTTATACTTTCACATGTAGAGGTGTATGTGTATATTTTATATATATGAACAGACAATGTTGTCAAGATTATTTTTGCAGGTTTAGAAGGTCTAAAACTGTCTTGCCAGCATTCCTACACTCAATAAAACAGAGTTTGCCTTTTCCCCACTGTTGTGAGACAATGGAAATATTAATATAGAAAATTTTGGAAGGGAGTGAAGGTTTTCTCTTTTGGAAACAAAGCTGTTTTAGGTTTGATTAATGTGGTTTTCAGTAAAACTATTTTGGAGGTGTGGGATTTGCAAAAATTCAATAGAGATAGATGTGTGTGTGTGTATGCATGTATTATGTATTTATTATAATCTAGAAATCCACAATCCTTAAACACATAATCCTGAGACCATAATATGCAAAGACCAAAAGTCTGAAGACTACAATATTAAACTCCTGGACTTTCCCCTTTGTAGGACTCATATTAATACTTGTTTCTGGATCCACACCCCTGCAGAAGCTATATTAGCACATGTTTTTCAGTCTACACCCCTGCGGAACCCTGTTAGCAGTCATTCTTGGGTTCACACTAGTAGAGGGATTCGGTATTCAAGAGTTTTAGATATTGTAGGCTTCAGAGTTTTGGCCTTTAAATGTTACACTCTCAGAATCCCGGTTGAGGGTTTTAAGACTGTGAGAGTAAAGCATATATACACAGACAGACAAATAGCCATTTCCACCACATTGGTTTTGTTTTGCGGGGGGGGGGGTAGAAAACAATTAAAGCACCTGAAAAAATGTGCACATAAAAACTCCTCTCAGAAAATAATTAAATGTCAGAAGCGAACTAGATCCATTCCCTGGAGATGTAACATAGTAATACATCTTTACTGTAGATGATTTAGGAAACACAAGAATGGTGAAAAAATTCTTCTAGGTATGTCCACTCTTCTGACCCACACAGTCTGGAGCAAGCAGTGTCACAGGGCATAATTTTGAGCCTTTTATACAGTGTTTATACCACTCTTAGCAGATCTCATTTGGCAGAGAGCTTTACCATACCATTGTTAGGCTGATGGCATCCAGATAAACCTCTCCTTCTACAATGACAATACAACAAAAGTATGTTTTCCCACCAGTGGTTTGAAGCTGTTTCATAATGGCTAGTTATTAAGTGGTTAAAGTTTCACACTTCCAATACTGAAACCATGAAAATTCATGCCTCTTTGAGAGAGTCATCTGCTTTCCCAGGTTTTTGACTTGGGTTTGTGACTAAGGTGTCTGCATATCTACATACGAAGACAGATAACCAGCTGATACTCCTTAACAGATGGATAAGCGCCTGACATTAATCATCCCATGTCCATTTTGAAGCATTTTCAGAATAAAAGCTTATCCCTCGAGCAGCTCTCTCAGTAGTACTTCACAGTGTGGTGTCATTATGAGTTAGTTGCTATAATGCTCTTTATATAGGACGTCTGACACTGAGTTTGACTGGCTGCCACTATTTCAAAATTTTGCAACTAGGAACTTAATGGTACATTGAATTACAAACAAATTACACCACTGTTGCAGAGTTTATCCAGACTTCCAGTCTGTTATTTTATTGTCTTTAAAGTCTTGGTGCTGGTTTACTAATCAGCCTATTATTTGGTTCATGCCTTCCTGATGAAACATATAGTGCCATGTTGTCCTCCACAGGCATTGTCCCTTGTACCTTAAGGGCAACTATTTTTTTCCACATGTACATCTGGAAACATCTGGTTATTGCTGTTTAGTTTATCAAGCACCAAAGCTTGTGGAGAATTCTACTTTTGTCTGCTTCTGCAGAAATCTTAAGACATCCCTATTTGAGGTGATATTTGCAAATAATATTGTAGACCATTTTCAGGACTTTTTATTGGCCTTGGTGCATAACTATGACATTTTGTATTTTGGGCGATAGTACTGGTGTGTATCATTGTTTCTTACCTTATTTATGCCATGTGTGTGTGTTGTTTTTATTGTCACTTACTTTCAATTTACTAGTTTTATGTTTCATTTTCTTATGGGTTTTATCCACCTGTTATTGTGGTTGCTTCTAAATCACTTTAAAAAATTGATGTTATTCTGACCGTTCTACTTTGTTCAGCTTTGAGGTACTATAACATTGTGGGCTGACATTAGGAGTGTTTTAACGTGGATATGATTCATTTGTCATGATTTTACATCTAGGTGGTGCTAGTGATGATTCACACATTTATTAATAGGGTAGAGATTATCATAGGCAGTTGAATTTTTTTTCTTGTTTTTGTCACATGCACACAGGGCCAGGTTCAGTAACATCTACACTGTGTACAGTAAGTGTATACTAAGTGTACACGGTCTGTATTCAAGAACATCCCTACTACATTCTTGTGCTATCTATGCACAGAGAACGATTATACTTAAGTATACACATTGTCTGTACTTTGTTGTAACCTTTAAGGATACCACTCAATATTTAAGGCTGCAAGAAAATTAGTAGGAAAATTAAAATTTGGTGGGAGTTATGCTTGTGTTGTCTAGTCCAAATGGTGCACACCTAGTGTAGGTATTACTGACTCTGGCTCTAAGTCTTAGTTGCACAGATGAGGTTGGAGTAATTCAAGGCTCTTTTGCTGCCTACATATATGATCAAAGCAGTGATTTATTTGTTTGAGTCCGATTATGTGGATGTGCAACAGTATTACTTTTCCATGGTGGATGTATCACTCTGGCTGTGCCATTAGAAAATTGTTTTGACAGCTTTTCTATGCAGGTTCCTCAAAGCTCGTTATAATGACTGGTCGCTGTAGTTCACCTTCCTCTGCTTCAACTGAAGATTGGCTTAAGAAGAGAATTGTTCATGCATTCACATTGCCCATTTTAGCTGATTGGGTACAATGTAAGTATCAATGGAATAGGATTGTAATGTATGAAATGTACCATCTGTAGTCCAATACTGAACCAGGCAAATAGTGCATTTTCTCTTGTAATAGTTGTCAATGTATATGATATCATCCGAATAACATTGGTTTGGATGGTTTTCAGAAATCTATATCTATGCACAACTGCCTTGAAAATGACTAAGGGTGGCTCGTTCTAATCATGCCTGTATAATGCTTGAATAATGCTTTTTAACAGATTCCATTTTTTTTCTTTTAGGTTGTATAGTGCTGTGAAACTCTCAGTAGTGATAGGTTCTTCAAACTGCATGTAATGTGCAATTTTTAATTGTTAGTAGTTTTAACTTATTATAATTGTTACAAATTGTCTTGTATAAAGTGAGGATTTTTTTCCAAACACTGTTACTGTTTTCCACTTCTTTCCCATTCTCTGTAGCTTACATACATACATACATACAGATATTTCAAGCACTGGCATTAATTCCCTTCTAGCCTGTCAATATACCAAAACACTTTGTTCCCATAATAAGTGTCCAGGCTGTTTTTTAATAATATCTAAACTAGTACTTGCTGTTATGTATTCAATAGTCTGTTCCATGCATCAGCTGCTCTCTCAGAGAACCAGTTAGTACACTTCTCATTCGTATAGAATCTTCTACATAGGTTGTCTGATAATTATATACTACCTTTTGCTAACTCAAAACATTTCCAGAGGTAGATGTCACTAAATGCCTTATATACCTGAATACTATCTCCCCTTGAATATCTATGAGATGCTGTACATGTTCAGATATTTAAGTCTTTCATAATAACTTAAATTTTCACATCCATGGATGCCCTTTGTATATGTCTTCTCTAATCTTGCCAGTTTACTCATGCCTTGTTTTCTTATCAGGTTTCCATATTGTTATTCTATACTCAAGTTTGGGTTTAATGTAACTAACAAACAATGACTTCATCATTTCTGATTTCCTAAACTTTATAAATATTTTTATGCAACCTATAGTTCTGTAACTCTCATTAACCAGTTGGTTGATATGATTAGAAACACTCAAAAGTGGATCTAACCATATACCCAGGACCGTAAAAGAGTCTACAGTTTCAATCACTGCGTGCTGTTATTAAATATTCACCTTTCATTTTATGCCTCCCAAATCTCATATGCTTAGTTTTTGATGTATTTATCAGCATATTATTCTCCTGTGCCCAAATGGTCAATTTAGTCAAGTTCTTTTGCAGACATGCCCTATCTATAACACTTGTAATCAGTTTACCCAATTTCAGGTCACCTGCATATAGACTGCAGGACACCTCAGATGAAAAAGTTAGGTCTGAAAGATACAATCTAAACAAGTAAGAGCCTAGGAGAAAGCCATCTGGATCATCTTGACTGTAACCAAGGATTTCACCTGTCCAGCTGCGGTATGATACTTGCCATGTCCTATTTGTAAGCCATGCAGACCTCCATCATATTAATAGCACATCAATACCAATTTTGTTCTAATTTATTGATCAGTGTTTTGTGTACGACCCTGTCAAATGATGAAGTTAAATCTATATAAATTACATCACAGCACAATTTTTCATTATTAGCTATTATTATATTGTGATACAATATCATGTCACAGGTGGTAAAAGATATATATGGTTTCAAGTACCAGCCTCTCCAATTCTGACAATAACTTATCCAATATTACCAACTCAATTATTTTACACAGCATAAAAGTTGACTTAAGGGTCCATATGACTCTGGGTTTGTCCTACTCCATTTTCTCTTAAAGGCAGATTTAATAAGTGCACACCTCCATTCTTGAAATATATCCCCATGTTCATATGATCTAGTAAATAATAAATATAATGGTACTGTAAGTTATTGCTGAAGTGTTCTCAGGATATTCTTATTAATTCCGTCTCCTCCCTGTCCTTTGTTTGGATACAGTTTGCACAGTTCTTTTTGAATATAGTCTAATTTGCTTACAGTATCTGAGGTTACCTAGAAGTCACTAGGATGATTTATCACTTACTTTGTGGAGCCAAACTGTTTTGCATAAGATTTTGTAAACATATCTACAATCTGTTGTGTCTGAGAATAAATTTTAGAATCTATACCCTGTCTGTCAATTTGTATGTATTTACTCCTTCCACATCTTATGCATCTATAAAAAGTTTTCCTATTATGCTGAACATGTTTATATACATTTTCTTCAATTTTTTTTATCTTGCCTCACAATATGCTTAATTTGCTTGTCCAGCTTGCTCATTTCAGTTTTCGAAGTTGTAGTTCAAACTCTCTTCCACTTCTTATATTTGTCTCTCACCTTAATTAGGTATATTGTTCTTATGGAAATATATCTTCCTGACATTATATGCTTAGATCCTGATGTTAAACATTTTTTTTCATTTTTTTGCACTCAAACAATTTTTCTTTCAAAACTTTCCACATTCATCTTCAGTTTTTCCACTGAAAGCATTACTGTGTGGGGTGATTAATTAGCTCTATGAAACCTTATAAGTTCATGCTAGATGTAGGGGAGTTAGAGTCCATGTCCAGTCAACTGACATTCACATCACCTAGTAGTAATATGTTATGGATATCCAATGGAGGACGTCTTCTAGTACAGCTCTATTGTTGCCAGGAGTTATATAAAGGACAGTAATACATATTTGTTTATATTTTTTTTATTTTGCGGAAAGCAAAAAGTACCTCTGCTGAACTGAATTTTGGTATTGGTTTTCTATAAGGGGATATGTAGTAGGTATTGGGAAATATTAAAGCAATACCAGCACCTTTCCTCTTTATACGGTCATTATGGATAATATGTAGCCAGGAGGTATAACTTCAGAGTTTTTAATGCTAGGTGTAAGCCAAGTTTCAGTTACAGAGAGAATGTCATGTTGGGTAATCCAAGCATGTACTTCAGCAGTTTGATTTTTGATGCTAAAATAGATTACCAGGGTTTGGGACTGGCTATTGTTGGGTTACAGAAGTGTGTGGGAGAGAATTAACTTTATGTCCATTGTGACAGGTAGGGTCAGGAGTAGGGTGTATATGTCCTCCTAGAAGGATTTTAATATTTTGGGGAATTATGTATACTTGTTTTTTGGAGAGGATTCTTGTACTTAATTTTGTTTTGGTTTGAGTTGAAGTGCAATTAATCAGCCTAAGTTTGGAATAAAGGTGAAGGACAATATGAAATAGGTTTGGTGCAATGTGTAGAGAGTGTAAAGAGGAAGTATGGATAGGTGGTTGGGACAGAGTTGGAGAGATGCTGAGAGATATTATTGAGTCATCGTAGGATGACAGATGGCACAGTAGGAAGAGAAGAATAGAGGATAAGATGAAGAGTAACATAATTAAGAACAGGAATCTGTATGTTATAGATATCAGGTAGTGGGGAAGTAGCAATGAAGAAGGAAATGGGAAGCTGCAGGGCAGTAGGAGATTCAGTGATGGTGGATTCTAAAAACTGGTACAGGACAGGTAACAAGATTAGTATTTTTTATAAAAGCAGAGAGCTAGGTTGTCCTGGTATCTTCTCTGAAATGTAAGGAATAGAGGGGTGTGAAAGGCTAGAGTATAATGATTAATCAAAATAAGAAGAAATAAGAGCTTATTTGGGAAAAGTAAAAGATACAATGTGGAATACATAGGTAGTATTAGGGAGGGTTGTGATTATGAATGGATATTGTGCAAAGCAGTATGGGAGGGAGAAAGATAGTTGGGAATGGGGCTAAAACTTATATGGAGATAGAGAGGTAGGAAACAAGAAACAGAAGTGTATGTATGTAAGAAGTAAGGTCATTTGGGGAGGGTTTCGGAATAATAGTCACAAGTGAAATGTGTATGTAGGAAGTATAATGTTAGAGTACGAAGGGGTGGGTAGGAATTGGAGGTAAGGTAGGGGAGTGAAACAAAGTTGAGAGTCGTGAGCTTTCCATAAGCAGGTCAAACTAAACTGGAGCAATCCGTTTATACCCATTATAAAGTAATTAATAAAGTAATTAACAAAGAGAAATTAAAACTGCTTTTCTCTCATTTGCAACTAGGAACTTAATGGTACATTGAATTACAAACAAATTACACCACTGTTGCAGAGTTTATCCAGACTTCCAGTCTGTTATTTTATTGTCTTTAAAGTCTTGGTGCTGGTTTACTAATCAGCCTATTATTTGGTTCATGCCTTCCTGATGAAACATATAGTGCCATGTTGTCCTCCACAGGCATTGTCCCTTGTACCTTAAGGGCAACTATTTTTTTCCACATGTACATCTGGAAACATCTGGTTATTGCTGTTTAGTTTATCAAGCACCAAAGCTTGTGGAGAATTCTACTTTTGTCTGCTTCTGCAGAAATCTTAAGACATCCCTATTTGAGGTGATATTTGCAAATAATATTGTAGACCATTTTCAGGACTTTTTATTGGCCTTGGTGCATAACTATGACATTTTTGTATTTTGGGCGATAGTACTGGTGTGTATCATTGTTTCTTACCTTATTTATGCCATGTGTGTGTGTTGTTTTTATTGTCACTTACTTTCAATTTACTAGTTTTATGTTTCATTTTCTTATGGGTTTTATCCACCTGTTATTGTGGTTGCTTCTAAATCACTTTAAAAAATTGATGTTATTCTGACCGTTCTACTTTGTTCAGCTTTGAGGTACTATAACATTGTGGGCTGACATTAGGAGTGTTTTAACGTGGATATGATTCATTTGTCATGATTTTACATCTAGGTGGTGCTAGTGATGATTCACACATTTATTAATAGGGTAGAGATTATCATAGGCAGTTGAATTTTTTTTCTTGTTTTTGTCACATGCACACAGGGCCAGGTTCAGTAACATCTACACTGTGTACAGTAAGTGTATACTAAGTGTACACGGTCTGTATTTAAGAACATCCCTACCATATTCTTGTGCTATCTATGCACAGAGAACGATTATACTTAAGTATACACATTGTCTGTACTTTGTTGTAACCTTTAAGGATACCACTCAATATTTAAGGCTGCAAGAAAATTAGTAGGAAAATTAAAATTTGGTGGGAGTTATGCTTGTGTTGTCTAGTCCAAATGGTGCACACCTAGTGTAGGTATTACTGACTCTGGCTCTAAGTCTTAGTTGCACAGATGAGGTAGGAGTAATTCAAGGCTCTTTTGCTGCCTACATATACGATCAAAGCAGTGATTTATTTGTTTGAGTCCGATTATGTGGATGTGCAACAGTATTACTTTTCCATGGTGGATGTATCACTCTGGCTGTGCCATTAGAAAATTGTTTTGACAGCTTTTCTATGCAGGTTCCTCAAAGCTCGTTATAATGACTGGTCGCTGTAGTTCACCTTCCTCTGCTTCAACTGAAGATTGGCTTAAGAAGAGAATTGTTCATGCATTCACATTGCCCATTTTAGCTGATTGGGTACAATGTAAGTATCAATGGAATAGGATTGTAATGTATGAAATGTACCATCTGTAGTCCAATACTGAACCAGGCAAATAGTGCATTTTCTCTTGTAATAGTTGTCAATGTATATGATATCATCCGAATAACATTGCTTTGGATGGTTTTCAGAAATCTGTATCTATGCACAACTGCCTTGAAAATGACTAAGGGTGGCTCATTGTTCTAATCATGCCTGTATAATGCTTGAATAATGCTTTTTAACAGATTCCATTTTTTTTCTTTTAGGTTGTATAGTGCTGTGAAACTCTCAGTAGTGATAGGTTCTTCAAACTGCATGTAATGTGCAATTTTTAGTTGTTAGTAGTTTTAACTTATTATAATTGTTACAAATTGTCTTGTATAAAGTGAGGATTTTTTTCCAAACACTGTTACTGTTTTCCACTTCTTTCCCATTCTCTGTAGCTTACATACATACATACATACAGATATTTCAAGCACTGGCATTAATTCCCTTCTAGCCTGTCAATATACCAAAACACTTTGTTCCCATAATAAGTGTCCAGGCTGTTTTTTAATAATATCTAAACTAGCACTTGCTGTAATGTATTCAATAGTCTGTTCCATGCATCAGCTGCTCTCTCAGAGAACCAGTTAGTACACTTCTCATTCCTATAGAATCTTCTACATAGGTTGTCTGATAATTATATACTACCTTTTGCTAACTCAAAACATTTCCAGAGGTAGATGTCACTAAATGCCTTATATACCTGACTACTATCTCCCCTTGAATATCTATGAGATGCTGTACATGTTCAGATATTTAAGTCTTTCATAATAACTTAAATTTTCACATCCATGGATGCCCTTTGTATATGTCTTCTCTAATCTTGCCAGTTTACTCATGCTTGTTTTCTTATCAGGTTTCCATATTGTTATTCTATACTCAAGTTTGGGTTTAATGTAACTAACAAACAATGACTTCATCATTTCTGATTTCCTAAACTTTATAAATATTTTTATGCAACCTATAGTTCTGTAACTCTCATTAACCAGTTGGTTGATATGATTAGAAACACTCAAAAGTGGATCTAACCATATACCCAGGACCATAAAAGAGTCTACAGTTTCAATCACTGCGTGCTGTTATTAAATATTCACCTTTCATTTTATGCCTCCCAAATCTCATATGCTTAGTTTTTGATGTATTTATCAGCATATTATTCTCCTGTGCCCAAATGGTCAATTTAGTCAAGTCCTTTTGCAGACATGCCCTATCTATAACACTTGTAATCAGTTTACCCAATTTCAGGTCACCTGCATATAGACTGTAGGACACCTCAGATGAAAAAGTTAGGTCTGAAAGATACAATCTAAACAAGTAAGAGCCTTGGAGAAAGCCATCTGGATCATCTTGACTGTAACCAAGGATTTCACCTGTCCAGCTGCGGTATGATACTTGCCATGTCCTATTTGTAAGCCATGCAGATCTCCATCATATTAATAGCACATCAATACCAATTTTGTTCTAATTTATTGATCAGTGTTTTGTGTACGACCCTGTCAAATGATGAAGTTAAATCTATATAAATTACATCACAGCACAATTTTTCATTATTAGCTATTATTATATTGTGATACAATATCATGTCACAGGTGGTAAAAGATATATATGGTTTCAAGTACCAGCCTCTCCAATTCTGACAATAACTTATCCAATATTACCATCTCAATTATTTTTACACAGCATAAAAGTTGACTTAAGGGTCCATATGACTCTGGGTTTGTCCTACTCCATTTTCTCTTAAAGGCAGATTTAATAAGTGCACATCTCCATTCTTGAAATATATCCCCATGTTCATATGATCTAGTAAATAATAAATATAATGGTACTGTAAGTTATTGCTGAAGTGTTCTCAGGATATTCTTATTAATTCCGTCTCCTCCCTGTCCTTTGTTTGGATACAGTTTGCACAGTTCTTTTTGAATATAGTCTAATTTTCTTACAGTATCTGAGGTTACCTAGAAGTCACTAGGATGATTTATCACTTACTTTGTGGAGCCAAACTGTTTTGCATAAGATTTTGTAAACATATCTACAATCTGTTGTGTCTGAGAATAAATTTTAGAATCTATACACTGTCTGTCAATTTGTATGTATTTACTCCTTCCACATCTTATGCATCTATAAAAAGTTTTCCTATTATGCTGAACATGTTTATATACATTTTCTTCAATTTTTTTTATCTTGTCTCACAATATGCTTAATTTGCTTGTCCAGCTTGTTCATTTCAGTTTTCGAAGTTGTAGTTCAAACTCTCTTCCACTTCTTATATTTGTCTCTCACCTTAATTAGGTATCTTGTTCTTATGGAAATATATCTTCCTGACATTATATGCTTAGATCCTGATGTTAAACATTTTTTTTTTCATTTTTTGCACTCAAACAATTTTTCTTTCAAAACTTTCCACATTCATCTTCAGTTTTTCCACTGAAAGCATTACTGTGTGGAGTGATTAATTAGCTCTATGAAACCTTATAAGTTCATGCTAGATGTAGGGGAGTTAGAGTCCATGTCCAGTCAACTGACATTCACATCACCTAGTAGTAATATGTTATGGATATCCAATGGAGGACGTCTTCTAGTACAGCTCTATTGTTGCCAGGAGTTATATAAAGGACAGTAATACATATTTGTTTATATTTTTTTTATTTTGCGGAAAGCAAAAAGTACCTCTGCTGAACTGAATTTTGGTATTGGTTTTCTATAAGGGGATATGTAGTAGGTATTGGGAAATATTAAAGCAATACCAGCACCTTTCCTCTTTATACGGTCATTATGGATAATATGTAGCCAGGAGGTATAACTTCAGAGTTTTTAATGCTAGGTGTAAGCCAAGTTTCAGTTACAGAGAGAATGTCATGTTGGGTAATCCAAGCATGTACTTCAGCAGTTTGATTTTTGATGCTAAAATAGATTACCAGGGTTTGGGACTGGCTATTGTTGGGTTACAGAAGTGTGTGGGAGAGAATTAACTTTATGTCCATTGTGACAGGTAGGGTCAGGAGTAGGGTGTATATGTCCTCCTAGAAGGATTTTAATATTTTGGGGAATTATGTATACTTGTTTTTTGGAGAGGATTCTTGTACTTAATTTTGTTTTGGTTTGAGTTGAAGTGCAATTAATCAGCCTAAGTTTGGAATAAAGGTGAAGGACAATATGAAATAGGTTTGGTGCAATGTGTGGAGAGTGTAAAGAGGAAGTATGGATAGGTGGTTGGGACGGAGTTGGAGAGATGCTGAGAGATATTATTGAGTCATCGTAGGATGACAGATGGCACAGTAGGAAGAGAAGAATAGAGGATAAGATGAAGAGTAACATAATTAAGAACAGGAATCTGTATGTTATAGATATCAGGTAGTGGGGAAGTAGCAATGAAGAAGGAAATGGGAAGCTGCAGGGCAGTAGGAGATTCAGTGATGGTGGATTCTAAAAACTGGTACAGGACAGGTAACAAGATTAGTATTTTTTATAAAAGCAGAGAGCTAGGTTGTCCTGGTATCTTCTCTGAAATGTAAGGAATAGAGGGGTGTGAAAGGCTAGAGTATAATGATTAATCAAAATAAGAAGAAATAAGAGCTTATTTGGGAAAAGTAAAAGATACAATGTGGAATACATAGGTAGTATTAGGGAGGGTTGTGATTATGAATGGATATTGTGCAAAGCAGTATGGGAGGGAGAAAGATAGTTGGGAATGGGGCTAAAACTTATATGGAGATAGAGAGGTAGGAAACAAGAAACAGAAGTGTATGTATGTAAGAAGTAAGGTCATTTGGGGAGGGTTTCGGAATAATAGTCACAAGTGAAATGTGTATGTAGGAAGTATAATATTAGAGTACGAAGGGGTGGGTAGGAATTGGAGGTAAGGTAGGGGAGTGAAACAAAGTTGAGAGTCGTGAGCTTTCCATGAGCAGGTCAAACTAAACTGAGAGCAATCCGTTTATACCCATTATAAAGTAATTAATAAAGTAATTAACAAAGAGAAATTAAAACTGCTTTTCTCTCATTTCCATAGGCTAAATAACTGGATTATGCAGTATAGTCTACCTGTCAAGCAAAAGGGGACACTGGCCAAGTTACGAAGAGGTCCTTACAGACTATTTCTAAGGAAGTTTCAATCACAGAGCAGGCAAGTATTTAACTGATTAAAGTTGATAAACAGAAGGGATCTTCATGATAAATGTGCTTACATGAAACAATGACACAATTCTCAGTAAACTTGTAGGTGCAGGGCCTTGTGGCAGAGCTCCTGTAGTATTAAGGTCAAATCTACTGACTGCTGGCTCTGCTCTATGAATTAAAATAGTGACTGAGTGTAGGAGGAGACAACACTGAGGAGATATTTAGCAATACATTTTGCATTGTTTTCATTTCCCACAATCATATCTGGGAGGTATTTTTAATTTATATCATAACATTTCTGAACACTGAGTTACTGGCAAAACTAGACTATATACAAGACAAGGATTATAACTGCCTGTTAATTTTAATATAACATTTAATGATTATCATCAATGAAGTTATCATTTCTGGCTACACCTTTAATAAATTTATGGTCTATGAATCTGTATAATTATAACTAATACAAATATTCAAATTCTTGATTGATCTTGTACAGTTTTAAAGCTCTGCATTTATTTGTTAAAGATTTTATTTGTTATTAAAGATAAACAACTATTTTAATATCCCTGTTTACAAAGCATATTTAGGCATTCCTAAAGAGGACTACAGTTTCATTTAGAAGAGTCTGATACCCTTCTCTGAAAAATTCTCTTATAAAACAGCAAACAGTAAATATGCACTGTTAAAATCATAACAGGTATGGGCATAGAAAAAGAGTACTTCTACATTCCTATATTGTTAGCATAAAAAGAACAACAGGTTAGGTCAGCCCCAAATTGCCTGTGGAATAAACAGTGCCTTGTAACTTTTATATTTAACATAAGTCAATTTTCTATGTTTTACTCATGCACATATTGCTTAAATGCTTTAAATATTTGCATCAATTTTAGTCTCTGTTTTTGTATTAATAAAAAATATTACATCATTCATTTTACTGGTGGATATCACTGGTATAAACACGTATAAACTAATGTAACACCATCTAAGTCTGTAGCACTGCTTGAATGTATTCTTTATGTCATTTGACCCTGGGTCTTGATATCAGTGCATGTATTACATTATCAAAGAGACAAACAAACACAGTAAATGTTAACAATTTGTGTAGAGGCATTTTATGACTATTTTCAGGTAACTTGATAAAGTCCATATGTACTTTATACATGTTATGTCCTTTCACTGCAATTTTGTACCTGTGGTTTAATGTAGAACACCTTAAGGATCCACAAGTGGCCCCAAAGAATAAGGAACAAGTCTCGGGGTGGTTGCAAAGTAACTGGGCCAGTAACAATGAGTTCTGGTGGGAAACAAAAAAATAAATAAATAATCATGATGATGTACCTACAATCTAATATTGCTTTGATGACATCTCTGGTTTTCTATTGGAGATACAACTGGGGTTAGGACCTTTTCATGTAATTTGTGTAGACACACCTAAAAAGAATAATTAAAAACCTAAGCACCTTTCTTTTCCAGCCACTCCTGTTTCAACAGATCCTTAACAGATCATTTACTAGGCTAACGGCCACAAGGACATTTTTAAGCCTAGCCATGCATCCCAAATTTCTGACAAGTTCTGATACCCTTGATAAGTGTAAGCATGGGCCTGAGAGATAAACCATTTACAGGGTACCTGTGTCCGTTAGAGACATAGGTGCCAAACCAGGGATGAATTTCCTCTTCCCCATCCAACTGTCCAAATTGCACTTGAATTGGGTTAAGGAAGAACTCTGCTTCACATGGATGGAGAGCCTGTTCCATAGACGGGGTAGTATGCGGGATACAAATCTATGTCTCCAGCAGGTCTATTTATATCACAGGCAAGGTTTAAAGGACAACAATGGGATTATGTTATTAAATGCTCAACTTCTCTACCCTTTTTTCCCTATTTACTGTCCCTGCTATGAATAAACAACAATAAAGCATGTAAAATATTTTAAATTGAGTATTTTTCTTAATGTACTGTGGTGATTTCACTTTCAAAAAACTTTTGTCCCGGCCTGAAAAAGCTTGCTGCAGTCTCCAATTCATTGATGTCATCAACACCTATGAATACAGGTAGTTTTCTGGCCAATTTCTTCCCCAAACTGACATTTCCATGACCTTTCTAAAAACCCACCCATGCTGTGATGTCACAGCTGCCTGGCCCTTTCCCTACCCATACAGAAAGTAAAGCTTAGAACAAGGAAACAGTACATGAGTCAAGTCTCCTGCTGTGGGCTGTCAATCACAGGTGGTAACAACTCAAATTACCTTTAGCACTTTGACAGCTAGGGAAGTTAGGTGTGAAGGGGGATGGGAGATGAGTCAATGTAGTACAATTCAGGCTTCACAAAGCACTGCAGTTTGACCATTCTTAAAAGAAGCAGCAGTAAAAAGCACTTTGAAACTCTGTTCTGTGGCATTTGTACTCTTTGTGTTTTAAGTAATCACTGAATGGCATGAAATGTTACTTAAAACTAAGTGACTGAAAGACAGCAGTGTTGTTGTCTTTCGGCTTTTCCCGGTTAGGGGGTCGCCACAGAGGAACTCAGGTCCGCTAATGATTGGCAGTAGATTTTGATGTGCCGAGTTGCCAGCCCTGACACACAACCTTCAACAAAGGTACGCCCATTCACGCATGTCTCTACACAGAAGATACTTTAGCTGAGAATCGAGCAGGACAACATCTTACTGTGAGGCGACAACACTGCCACAGCACCACCACCGCAGCAATGTATGCATGTAAAATCAATGCAGTGACAGGAGCTTCAGGAAGAAATAGGCATATGTGACATAATTTTTGACAGCCAAGCACTGCATTATGGGACAGATTAAATAATCAGAATTATTTCAAGATGTCAGACCCCATGTGGTCAGACTCAGAAATTATGTATAAAATTATTTAAAAACCTGTAAATCGTCCCAGAGTGATGTTAAAATGTAGCAAAAACCAAACCATGATGAAATAAACATGTTATGTTATGTTATGTTTATTTATCTCCTTTAAGCTTTTAGAATGGGTAATTCTGCTGTTGTTTGTTTTGTGGATATGCAGGAGGTCCATCAGAGTGGGGTATGACAATGTCCTGTATGTCAGGCATAGATCTATCCTCAAAAGTTAGGAGGGTTGGGAGGGTAGCCTAATGGTTAGGGTGTTTGCCTTACAAACATAAGGTACAGGGTTTGAATCTCACAGGGGATAATTGGCCAGGCTTAAAATGGCTCACAAGGGCATTTAGCCTAGTACTAACCTATGAACCTAAAAGCTTGCAGGAGACAGAATGCAGGGACAGGGCTTTGAGGTGGTCTGCATAGGACATTTTACTTATGCCCTGTATTCATTTAGTGAGGAACCTCTGTGTTTGTTAAAATTGTTGGATATGCCTGTTTAGGAAGCTACCAAAGTGGGCAATGTACTCACTGATAGGTCTGATGAATGTCAAATACAATGGAACAATGACTTCCTTGGACTTAGATGCCATGCCTTTGTTTATAAGTTGTGCAAAATAGAATGATTTCCTCACCACTGTAGACGCATGATGGTCAAAGACTAGATTACTATCTATGTGTGTCCCTAAGTCCCTGACTACTGGGTCAACTCTAAAGGGTGTGTTGTCAATATGATAGTTACCAGAGATGGATGACTTCCCAAAAGATACTATTATGCATTTCTTGGCATTTAGTTCTAGACCAGTTGTTTGTTTGTGTGAGCCCCTCCTGGAGAACATTTATGTCAGTGTGAGATTCAATGGCAGCTCCTAATTTGCAATCATCTGCAAATTTAGTCAGCCAGAGACCATTGACATTGGCCTTGACTTCTGAGAAGTAAATGCCAAAAAGGAGCAGTCCAAAGACAGATTTCTGAGGGACTCCACTTGTGACTGGCCTCTTTGTAGAGACGGACTCCCCAATTCTAACTTCCTGTGTCCTGTCTGTGAGCCAGTTGGCTATCCTCTAGGTGACATACAGATTTGTACCTAACCTCTTGAGTTTGTCAGCAATGCCCAAGTGGGTATTGTGTCAAATGCCTTGGCCAGGTCAAGGTAGGCAGCATGAATGATTCTGCCCTCCTCCATTGCTTTGTTGACCTTCTCAAAGAAGTCCACCAGGTTGAGTAGGCATGATCTGCCCTTGATGAAACCAAACTGGGTTGGGTCCAGTATCTGGAGGTTTACTCTATCTCCACTGATCATCTCCATGATAATTCTTTCCACGGATTTAGATATAAGACTAGTGAGACTTATGGGTCTATAGTTTCCAAGGTCAGTAGATGACCCACCTTTGTGCAGAGGTATGATTGTTGCTTTTCTCAATTCATTTTGCACAAAGCCTGTTTGGAGGCTATAGTTAAATAGTAATTCGAGAGGCCCTGATCGGTCATGTTTCATGCTATTTAGGAGGCATCCTGGGATATTGTCTGGGCCCACTGATGAAGTATTCTTGGTCTTAGAGAGAACATTAAGGACCTGCTCCTTAGTTATAGCAAAGGGAGTTATATTTGATGATATTTCCTGAGGGAAGGCTGAGGGGGAGAGAGGGGTAAAGTTGGAACTGAATTTATAAACCAGGAGGTTTGCTATATCTTCTGGCTCACTATAGGTGGTTCTATTTGCAATGAGCTCTGCACACAATTGTCTATTGCCGTTGAGGTTTTCAGACATAGCTAAAGAATGCTTTGTGGTTGTCCTTGGCCTGGAAGGCCAAACTTACCATAAATTTGGCTTTGGTAGACTTTATTTGTCCTCTGAGTTATTTGTTTAGTTTGACAAGAGTGCTTGTATCCTGCTGGATGCTGCACCTCCTAATTTTTGCCATGATTTTCTTCTTCCTCTTATACAGACTATTGATTTTCTGATTCCACCAGAGTGGCTTGTTTTTTGAGTTAGTTCTGTACTTCTTCCTGTTGGGTACAGCCACCTCTATGCAGCTATTAAATGCTTGTACAGGGTTTTCTGTGAACAGCTCTTCATAGGCAGGAGTGTTTTCATGGTTTATGGGGGCTTGAAATTTGAACAGGTTCTCACTTACTAGCAAGGGGTTAGCCTTAGAATAGTTCCTGAATATTCCAGGTTTAGGTGGTGATCCAGGTTTCATTTTTACTTCAAAGGAGACCTTTTTGTGTTCTGACCTTACCAAGGAAGGCATTACAGTAGGGGGTCTGCAGCAGTCGCCCATATTAGTGAGGATCAAATCCAGTATAGTTGCACCTCTGGTTGGTGTACTGACTATCTGGTCCAAAGAGTTTCTGTTTACAATGGCATGTACCTCACTAGATACCTGCAACAGCTGGAGAGGCCACAAAAGTACTTCATGAACAGGATCCTAGGCTTTAAACACATGTCCTACATGGACAGACTCAAAAAACTCCAACTATTCTCTTTCTCATATCAGTACATTACAGTAGGGGGTCTGCAGCAGTCTCCCATATTAGTGAAGTCCAGATCCAGTATAGTTGCACCTCTGGTTGGTGTAGTGACTATCTGGTCCAAAGAGTTTGTGTTTACAATGGCATGTACCTCACTAGATACCTGCAACAGCTGGAGAGGCTACAAAAGTACTTCATGAGCAGGATCATAGGCTTTAAACACATGTCCTACATGGACAGACTCAAAAAACTCCAGCTATTCTCTTTCTCATATCGTCTACTAAGAGGTGATATATGCTTGACTTACAAAGCCATGTCTGACCCAGCTCTGTTAAAAATGCTACATGCAAAGAAATCACAGTCCCTCCACTCTACACAATCCAGAGACCTCAACCTCATTACCACAATCAACAGAACATGTTGGTGGGACAGGTTCATAACCCAGAGACTGCCCATACTATGGACTAGACTTCCCATACATGTCAAGCAGAGCACCTCACTGGCCCTCTTCAAGAGAAATCTCGATGAGTTGATGGGAAATAGAAAGTTCCCCCCAGGGATCACTCCAGTGGCTCTATTTGATAGAGGCACTTAGAAATGACGTTGGGCGGCACAATGCCAGGGCAATTCTATGGGCTAGGCTTGTAAAGGCTCCAGGGCCATTAGCCTAGTACACACCTACGAACCTATGAAAAAAAAATCCAGGAATCTCTGTGCATGTATGTTTGGTGTCGTACGGGATTCCCAGTTAATAGTGGGGTAATTAAAGTCACCAATGAATATAGTATTGGGTTGGATGGTTAGTGTTTCTATTAAGTTTAAATACATGGTATGGGTTTCCTGGATCATAGAGGGGGGTCTATAGCCTTCAAGAAACTGGTATTGGATTTTACCTGTAGTGATTTGAACAAGGAGCAGCTCAAGTGCATTGTCCGGTTTGATCAGCCTTGAAGTATATTTATTTTTGATATAAATAGAGGCACCTCAACCTTTAGTCCCTGCCTGTGAAGTAGCTGACGTAAATGTGTGGAGGGCATTATAACCTTGCAATGTTGGTGTGCTCTCTGTGGCTTTAAACCATGTCTCAGTGACTGCACAGATGTCAGTATTCTATAGGGTAAAGAGAGCTTCTAGGGAGTGGAGTTTTTTTTGTTTAGACTCCTAGCAGTGAGCAGAAATACCTTTAGATGTTCTTTGTTTTGATTTGCCATGCCAGAAGTACTTTCCATTTGGCATTGCTTAAAAAAAGCACTATGGGGGATAACAAATATTCAAAAGCCTAGAGGGGAGAGGGGCATACCATCCCTGGCAAAGCAGCATGCTCTGTTGACCATCTCCTTCCCTGTTGACAAATATTGCACCCCTTGGAATGGCACCACAAATGAAGCCAATTATTAAAGTCAATCATCTTTTGTTCATATTGTGGCATTATCCTTGGAGAAGGTAAAATGCTGCTCAATGCTATGTTCATACCAGCCTCAGACACATATTCTGAGAGCTCCATGATGTCTCTCTTTATATAGTCTAGAGAGGTAAGTCTCAGGTCATTTACTCCCACGTGGACTATGACTGAGTCGTACTGGTAATTGTGGTCTAATGACCTGAGTGCATGCGTAATTTGGTGGATTCTAGCCCTGGATAAGCAACTGACTGTAACTTTCGACTAACTCAGCCTGGTGAGAGGGACATCAGTGTGTCTCATGATGGAGTCTCCAATGACTAGAATGTTGGATTGTGTGGTGGCTTGCCTGATGGGCTTAAAGGTAGAGGCTCCATGAGATGTGGCTCTATGTGTTGATATGGTTGTTGTTTTGAAAGAGCACATTTGGGGCTGCTGAGGGTATTTGTTATATGTACTTTGTCTAGGAGGTCTTTGGGGTTTAGGAAGGTTACATATAAGTGCCTCAACATATGTGGGTTGATATGTTTGCTTTGAATTCTGCATGATAGGTGTAGCGTGTGTACTACTGACAACCTTATTGACATTAGGAGTCCTTTTATGTGAGAGCTTTGCCTCCAGTGACATTGTGTAAATACATCTCTCATATACCATATCCGTCTGTTTGAGAATTAACTGGTTGTCAGTAAACATGAGGCGATTTCTACATTGCTTCAGGATCCCCATATCCACCAAGCCAGTAACCAAGACAGTAGGAAAATTCACATCCATGGCAACAGACCCTTTTTTTTATTGATTAGACTGCTGGAGTAAGAATATCAATCACTGTCAGGAATATCCGGTTTGCAACTATGTGAACAGTGCTTGTCACTGAAGACTAGTTGTCCTGTTGGCAACTAGGTATTGGAGAAATGTCAATTGTGCTTTTACAGTAAAGATGTCACTCAAGGTGTCTGAGTCTGTACAGAGCACTGCCAAACACTTGAGGGGAAACTAATATGTAGACCCTGAAAATTTAAGGATGAAGTAGTTAGGTAGATATTCTGAAGTTAAAAACAAATCAAGCACTACTAACTGAAAACACTGAATTAGCTTGTCAAGAATGATGAAAAGAGGGGAGTCGCATGAATGGCTACTGCCTGGTTACTACAGTCGCATGAATGGCTACTCCTTGGCTACTACTAATGCTGGTCTCAGCACAGCTTCACTCTGTTGGGATACTGTACTCCTGTGCTTCTTCTCTCACCAGAAGTAAAATGTTAGCACCGATTCCAAGAAAAGAAGCAGGTGACAGCCTGTTTGATAATCCACAGTCTTGTCCCAGATGATTTGAGGGTCTGTTGGCTTGTAGACTTTTTCTGGTAGATGCCTTAAATAGCAACCAGACCAATCAGGAAAGTTAAGCACAGACGCTCACTCTCCAGCCAGAAACAGTCAGGAATCAATGCAGTCTGCTCCTTCTTTCACCAGGGCCAGACTATAAGTACAGATTCCATGCTGCCACCTATAAAGCAGTTATTAGGCTTTCTGGTGATCAGCAGTCTCCAGGAAATAATGTCCCTGTACACCTTCTCTCATGAGGAGAAAACAGAAGCACTAATCCCAAGATGAATACTGAGAGGTAGAATGTGGGCTTCCCCATAACTGGTCATCTTGGAACAGATGTTTAAAGGTAAGGTGAAAAAAATGGTTTATCCTAAGTACTGCAGTGTGCACTAAGCAGTTAGATATGAAAGTGGGTAAGTTAAGTTTTTAGCTGTCTAAGTGGAGAGCCACTATTTTTAAAAGAGCAAGATAGATTGAAAGGGGGTGGCACTTTTGTATTCTGGTACTATGGAATACAGCGGGATGACCAATACATTTAAATAGCTGAAGGGGAGTGATTTCACAAAATGATAATTTTGTGCTTACTCACACCAGCAAGTGAGACGAAAGAGGGAAGGAGATATATGGTCAAATTAACATAAGAGGCAGGCAACTAGAAAGACAGTTGACACAGCTGTGGTCTCTTTTCAAGTTTTAATATGCAATTAAAAGCAGAATATAAGTAAAACACAGTGTAAAGAAAACAAATCACAGTATACAAAATAGAAAAAGTCAGTAAAGTAATACAAAATACAAGAAATCAAAAGCAAACTACCTTTTCCCTCACAGCAAGCTGTGGCAGAGTCTGGGTGAGCGTTTCCAGTAAAGCCATATCTACAGATATGAATAGGAACCTGAATATATCATATAATTTGACTCCTCTCAGGAAGAGTTCTCCTTTGGAGAACTATTAAAAAAAATCATGCAGCACTTCATATGGAAGGGCAGGTAAATATCTAATTCACAAAACAGGTATTATCATCTCTTAGCCTGGTAAGTACCCAAACTTTTTCCATTTTCTGCAGTTCTTGAAGCTTTAAGACATTTTCCTATCTGCTTTACTAATTCCTGAATAACAACCACCTGCTCCAAGAAAGTCTACTGGGTATTACAAAGTCTCTGACACCCACAAATATTTAGGTTCATAGGTTCATAGGTAGGTACTAGGCTATCAGCCCTAGGGCCTATACAAGCCTAGCCAAAAAGGTACCTTGGCTTTCGCCACCCAAGAAAATTATTTTCCTGTGCCCCTGTCAAGCAGAGCCACAGAGGTGATCCCCGGGGTGAATTTCCATATTTCCCATCCAATCATCAAGAGTTTTCTTGAAGAGTGCTAATGAGGAGCTTTGTTTGATATAGTTAGGTAGTTTATTCCAGAGTATGGGGAGTCTCTGGGACATAAATCTATCCCTCCGGCATGTTCTGTTTATTGTGGTGACAAGGTTTAGGTCCCTAGAGTGTGTAGCTTGGAGGGATTGGGATTTCTTTAAGTGCAGCATGTCCAACAGCTCCGTGTTTGACATAGCTTTGTATGTTAGGCAGAGATTATCTCTGAGTAGGCGATATGCGACAGACTAAAGGTGGAGATTTTGAGACGGTCTGCATAGGGCATCTGTTTGAGGCCAGTAATCCTCTTTGTGAGGTATTTCTGTGGCCTTTCCAGTTGTTGTAGATGTCTTGTGAGATACATACCAAAAGGGCGTTGTACTCTATAATGGGTCTAATGAATGATGAGTAGAGGGGAACAATGACCTCTTTTTTTCCTGGATGAAAGACCTTTTGTGATGAGGTGTGCCATGTAGAAGGATTTCCTGACTACTGTGGCAATGTGATTATCAAAGGGGAGACTACACTCCACCTGTGTCCCAAGGTCTCTTATCACACTTTCAGTGTTAAGTAGACTACCACCTATGTGGTAGCTCATGGGTACAGAGTTTTTACCAAAAGGGATGACAATGCACTTTTTGGCATTGAGCTTAGGGCCATGGCTTTGACACCAGGCATCTGTCTCAGTGAGGCCCTTTTGTAGGATGTCCACATCATTAGGAGTTTCATTTATAGCTCCTAGTTTGCAGTCATCTGTGAACTTCATTAGCCAAAGACCTTCTGTGTTAGCCTGTATTTCAGAGAAGTAGATACCAAACAGGAGAGGACCCAGGACTGAACCCTGTGGTACTCCACTTGTCACTGGTCTGAAGTATATTATGAAGAAATATTTGTATAAAAGTCCAAAATCTCACACTGCAATTGTCTTCATAGGTGCTGACAAGGTAACAGTTTAGAATGCTGAGACTGAATGGCTGAAAAAAAAGAGACTTACATACATTAAATCCGAGATGGCCATTTTTTCTTGGAATATTCCCTTTTCTCTGAGGTATGGGCACCATGGAGTTTAACTAAGTGCAGAGAGTGTGGGGACTCCCCCCCCCCACACACACACAATGTTTAAGGAGAAGAGCAAGGTTCAATATTTGCTCTTTTTCTTCTACTGCATTTTTGTCTTTTTTTTTGGCATGTCAGCACTCAACATTACAGGTGCCAACATTTCAACAGGGAGCTTTTAAGCAAACCCTCTAAGCTCGTCCCATCTTCCATTGTTTCCTCAAATAACAGCCATGGATAGATATGGGAAAAAAGTGTATATGTCAGCTTTATGCTTTTACTATAGCTTTTATACTGCAAACTATCAGACATGCATTTAAGATATTCTGTATCTATTTTTGACAACATGAACAAACGTATAGGTAGAATATGATCTTGTCTACCTCTCAAGCAGCATGCCAGTCTATTAAGTGTGTGCACATGTTGTGGTTGATGCTTTTTCCAGAGCTACTACCTCTGTTTTAGTGCTGAGAAGCTATTCCTGGATAATACTCCAATCTATAACAGAAGATATAAAAGCAAATGGTTTAGATGCTCCTTTAAATAAAGATTTCCTTTTTTGACCAACTTCAGCAGAAGTATCAAAAATAACTGGAATAATGGGGCAAAGTTATTCAGGGATTTAAATAGCTCTTTCTTTCTGTGTTGTTAAATTTCAAAGAAATACCCTGCCAATCTAGGTCCTTTCTTTCACAAGTGGTCTATTCAACAACAGGGCAAAAAAAAATCTAAAAATAACTAGTAGGAGAAGCCTAAATCTGATTTCAAGGGAGTGAAAGGTCCCTTCTAGCACAAACATTCCAAATTGTGACTCCATACCCTCCCTTCTTTCCCACAGTCTCGGCCTTTCAATTAACAATTTTCCAAGTAAGCTTTCTATATGTGTTAACCTTTGCAAAAAGAATACAACAGACACTCGGGTTTTGAGAATCATTCAGGAAGGATACACTATTCAGTGAAAATCTCTTCCTTTTCAATACTCAGTTCATCAGGTTCAAACCTTATTCGAACTTTTGTACAAGGGAGTAATTGAACCTGTTCCCCCAAATGTTTTGCAATCCGGATCTTGTTTCATTAATTTATCTTTTCCAACAGTTTGATACTTGGACACTTCTCAGGACCAAACTGTCTGTTAGCTTATGCTGTAGTTGTGCCTTGAGCTCCTTCAAATTTTCCCATAATCCTGTGTTAACTGTCCCCTTCAAATTTATTGCTGCTTTCAAGAACAGATCTCCGTCACTGTCCATTTTTCATATTTAGGTCTAGCCTTTTGACTGCTATTATTTTTAGTATAGATTAAATGTTATTGTTGCTTACTGCTGCTAAACATAAAAACGTTTTATTAACCAAGTGCCTCAGCTTCTGAATGCCATCTCTCTCTCTCTCTCTCTCTGCTTTCTTTAACTTTAATAAAAAAAAAAGTCACAGATATCAGTAGCAGTTTTGAAATTATTTCTCCTTTCTTATTCTTCTAGTTAGTGATATTTTTATGGGTTTATAGTCAGTGTTCTCTCTTTGTTATGGATATGACTTAAGTAAGTGTGGGCATAAACTTCCTCCCCAGGATGCACATGACCTGTGTGCCATTTGCTTATGCCCGGAAAACCTTAAGGGCAATTGCTCTACTTGCAAAGGCATTGAACAACAGTCCCTTGCAAATAAGAATAAACTTATAATAAAAATTCTTCAATCTGAACCAGTGTAGAAAGAAGATAAGGAGAAGAATCTAAAAAACATAGAATAGGTGAACCAGGTCCCTCTTCTTCCCCTAAAGTAGCCAAGAAACATTCCTCTACTTCCACAGTAGCAGTGATAGAGACTCTTATTCATTATTAACAATCCTCCTACAATGTCTCCTTGTAAGTCAGGTAGCAGGCACCCTTTTGAGGGGAAATGTCCTGTTTCATGATTTCCAGACCCACTTCTACTTCTTCTATTAAATCTATGCAGTCCTTCAAAAGTACTTTGGAAGCTGACTGGAAGCCAGGGCTTTTTATTCAGACACAGGTGGAACTGGGCATCATCCCAACCTCTTCTGTTACTATAGTGGATCAGGTTAGACACCCTCCGCTTCACTTCTTTTAGCTCTAGCTCCTTCCTCAGTACCACTTTCTGCATTAGTGGTCTTACTGCCAGCTACTAGCCAAGGTGCTGTCAAATCAGTTCAGACAGACCATCATACTTCAGAGTCAACACTTTCTCATCAGGCTCATTCTGTGTCAGCTCCTTCAGTGTTGAGAGTGCCTTAAATTCAAATGCAGGATGTTGAGTACTCATCACCATATCTGACTGCAACATGTCTGGAGTCATTTTCAGTGTCAGGGTCTAAGGCATTTGAACCAGCAATACCAATATTTGTTTTGAGGCTGTTTGGGTCAACAGTGTCAGGGATGCCATTCTCATACTGCCCACATCTGCTTTGGCAAAGGAGGATTTGGTGTTGAGGAAGCCTGCCTCAATGCAGACAGGGTCATGATCTGCCTTTAAGTTTATGAAGGGACAATGTCCTCATCCCCTCAGGCTGATGGCAGGACTCCCTTTGGTACTGGCTCCATCCTGAGATTCCTGTCTGTCAGCTCTTTAGCCTGTTCATCAAGGCTGTGAGTGACAGAGCAGAGTGGTATCCTTCAGAGATTCACATCAGATGTGATCTATGACCATATACAACCAGAAATTCCTAGGAAAAGAGTGTTCAAAAGGAAATGTGCATTTTCCTCATTGGAGTCCATAACCTTCAACACTAACTTGAATGAAAAAACGGTTCCCCTCCTGAAGATGTCACATTTGTTGGGCCTAGAATTAATGAAGCTATCGAACCTGCCCTCTCAGGATGAGGTATTGCTCTTTGAAGAATGTGGCTTTGCCCCTTCTGTCTCTTTGGCGTTGCTTTCTATGGACTGTCTAATAGATTTGGTTGTCAGGAGGGCATGGCAAGAAACAGACAGTGAAGAAGCCACCCCACAAAACCCCAGTAAGGTCTTGCATCCTCCTACAAATAGGTACCTTTGGTCTAAAGGTTCTCTGTTGTTCATAATGATTATTGCAGCAGCTATCAAGAAGGAACTCACAGATGAGTCCTCTGCTCTTCCGACCCCGAACAAGGGTCCATGCTGATAAACAGGAAGGAAAGCACATCTACACCTCTGGCACATTCAACCTGTGGGTGTTAAATTAATTGACCCATATGAAGAAATTCCAAAGAACCTAGCTAAACAAGCTACGGATACTCTGGGTCAGCCCATCACTTAAGATTCTACCAGACCCTGGAGACATCCCCAAATACCATGCTAAACATCATGAATGTCCATGCATTTGCATCATGGTGCAGTTGATGGAGCAGACTAGGCATTAGTCACAGACATAACTCAGATGCCATGCCTGATTCCACTTTTGTGACTTTATGGACAAGTTCAAGTCATCCTTTATGAACAGCCCTGTGATGGATCCTTACTTTTTGGACAAACGTTTAAAGAAAAGCTGATGAGGTATGAGCAAAATGGGAAGATGCTGCCTGGCATGGGAGTCAAATTCAAGAACCTCTGAGATCATTCATTAGGAATCACAAGAGATTCAAATCCATATGGAGTGGGAAGTCCCAGCATTAGTCCATTGACCTCCCCCTACAATAGGGATGGCCATGCCTGACACATCCTCCTTTAATGGATGCAGATCTCACAGTCGAAGATTTTCAAAAACCCAGGGGAAGAACTCTTCTCAAGAATGCCAACTCAGCACCCCTGAAGACTTGCTTGGCCATCCATCTCTGGAGACATTTGGGGGCATTTACCTTGACAGCTAGCTGTGTGGATGTCCATCTTATAGGACAACTGGGTTTAAGAAATTATATTCAGAGGCTATGCCATATAATTTTTTCAAAGGTCATCTCCACAGAAGACACTGATACCAAATGTTTCACCACATTACATTCAAGTGGCTTTTCAGGATGTGTCCACTCTTCTTCAGGAAAGAACCATTGAGGGTGTCCTACCAAACCAGAGAGGGTCATGAGTTTATGTAGGATTCTTTTTGGTTCTAAAGAAGAACATGGACCACAGGCCAGTCCTGGATCTCAATGGCCTAAATCTGTTCCCCTGGTAATGATCACTGTGTTAGCAATTTTACTCTGTCTCAAGGCAAAAGACTGTATGTTCTCCACAGATGTCCAGGATGTCTACCTCCACATAAAGATTACAAAGAAGTCCAGGTGGTTTCTGAACTTTCAGATAGGAGCCAAACATTTGCAGTTCAGAGCTTTGCCCTTTGGTCTCAGCACATCACACCCTTTTGTGCTCAGCAAGTGCATGCCAGTAGTTACAGCCAACCTGCACCTAAAAGGAATCCACTCACTACCATAACATTGATGACTGGCTCCTAGATGCAACAACCAGAAAGTTTTTATTAAGTTCCATAAACTACATTTTACAGTTCTGCCTATCTTAGGCATCTCTGTAAACCATCAAAAAATAGAGCTAAAGTCCTTACAACAAACAACATTTATTTGATGCCATCTGGACACAACTTTATGTTAGGTATCTCTCCCCATGGTGGGATGGCTCTCCCTTCAACATTCATTTTGAATCCTTTGCCATTATTAGAATCTGCCACTGGTGCAGGTCCTAAAAGTCTTGGACCTCATGGTAGCTGCAGTTTCTATGGTGCACTATGTCAGATTTCATATGAGGATTTTTACAGGGGATGCTATCCACACAATGGTTACAACTAATAGACTCCCTTTCAACCACCATTCATTTGATTTAGTTATGTAGGAGCATTTAAACTGGTGGTTGTTGTCCTCATTCCTTCAGATGGAAAGTCCACTTGTTCTACCTACGACGTCAACAACAATAACCACAGATGCCTCTTCTCTAGGGTGGGAAGGGCATTTTAAGCGGAGGATGGTCCGAGGTCTTTGTAATCAGCCAGTGGCTAGTAGTCACATTAACATCCTGGAGATGATATTGATCTCCTTGCATTGCAAGAATTTCTGGAACTCTTGGCTCTGAGAGTGATAACCATTCAGACAGACAATATGTCAGTAGAATTGTACATCAACAAACATGTAGGAATAAAATCTTGTAGCTAGGCCATGACAGTATGGCAATAGGCTTTGAATTCAGGTACTTTGTAGTGGCAATGTACACCCTGGAAAAATCAAAGTGGTTAGCAGACAGGCTCAGCAGGTCTATTTTAATTATATCTCAACCTGTCAGTGGCTCAAAATATTTTCAGTCACTGGGGCAAGCCTTGCTGTGACTGTGTGTCTCTCCTTCTAGCAATGAGTGCACAACCTACTTTGCCCTAGTTTTCCCAGGAGGAAAGTCACCTAGAGGATGCTCTGGTCTGCCAGTGGCCCCCAAGTCTCCTTTGTGCTTTCCCCCCTTCCCTATTAACCATGTTTCTGCTGAAGACATCCATTTGCAAATCACACGCAAGTCTCATTGCTGCATAGTGGCCAAGACAAGTTTAGTTTTCTCTGCTTAGACCTCCTTTGTTTTAGAGCCACAACAGGATCTTCTTTAACATCTCACACATCAATCTCACCAAAATCTTCACAATCTCAAGCTCACTGCATGGTTTCCCCACTTCCCATAATGACCGGCACCCTTCCCTTTCAGAGAATGTAATCCACATTCTGTCAGCTTCTCAAAAACATTACACTCAAAAGATTTTTAAAACTAAATGGAATCAGCATATCCTGTGCAGATCATCTCAAAGCCCTGTCTCTATATACTCTGTTTCCTAAAGACTCTTGAGAGGTGATCTATACCTGGCATACCAGTCATCCTTGGATCCTATCTTGATGGACCTTTGCATATGCACAAAATGAATTGCATTAATGTTACTCATTCTAGGAATTTAAACTTTGCTTGTGACATAAATAGGATACGTGTGTGTCTCAGAGAATTCCCCATCTCTGGAATGCTCTTCCCTAATCCTAGTCAAGACAAGCCTGGACCAGTGAATGGGAATTGAAAATACACCCTGGGTCTCACTCTTATTTTTTTAATGGACAGAAGCAGGCGATAAATCATGCCATAACTTACATAGACTCCATAAAATAAACTCTAAGACACATAGACTTTTGAGATACAACCAGAATGCTTGGTAAGGCTTATGAAGGCTCTAGTGGTTGTTAGCCTAGTATACAACAATGAAGCTTTCTCTGTCTGGGTCACAAGTCAAAGACTTGATCTGTATTCAATGTCTTTTGTAGATATTTTACAATGTTTACCTTCGTAGTTCAAAACAGATTCCAGCTTCTCTACTAATAAAGTGCATTTAGTTATGTTTACCACCCTGGATAGTTTTGCCTCTCATAAACTATGCAATGTTTTCCTCAAAGCACTCTTCCTTCTCTGCCCTCTCACTAACTATTGTACACCACCCTGGGATTTGAATATAGTTCTAGAAGCTCTTATAAAGCCTCCTTTCAAGACAGCTTCATCTGCGGACAGGAAGTACTTTCCTTAGAAAACATTTTTTTTTCTAATGGCTATTTGCTTAATAAAATTTTCAAAACTGCATGCTTTGTCTATGCTTTATTTGATTTTTTCACATGGAAGAAATTACTTTGAGAACCATTCTATCCTTTATTTCCAAGTTTGACTCTGAAAAATCATATTCAACTAATCAGTTAATAACCCTTTGTTGTTTCCAAATTATTCCAGTAATGGAGAGTTATCTTCTATACATTGTAAATGTCCACTCAGATTCTACTTACATAGAACCAAAGCTATCAGGAAAAACTCTTAGCTGTCTTTTTGCTTTGCATCTAATAGACTGAGTTCCAGAGTTTCTAAACAATCACTGTACATATAGTTACCAGACTGTATCCCCTTTGTGTATTTCACCAACAAAACTCAAATTCCACCTCCTCTTCAAAGTGTCTCCACAGAGGCAGAAGACAGAGCCTGGAGTCTTGTTCTAAAGGTTTCAAAGTTCAAGGGATTTGGTCAAAAAAGACAGCAGATGAGTGCTAGGATTTGGTTGCATCTGTAGCACCCAGCACAGTGGGTATGGAATACACGCCTGCTTTAAAAGTGTAAACAAAGCAGTGTGTAAGTTGTAAGTGGATACCTGAAGGTACAAGACTGCTAAATTAAAGGAATTCACATATAATGTAATGACTTCCATCTGCTGCCATGTTAAATAGAATTGTTAATGCTTAATGAACACCTCAACAAGATTCACTTTGCTTTGCATCAGTGTGGAACTGCAGATGCATGCTTCACCCCAGTAGCAATATGCTTTCATTACCAAGTTTTACAGATTCACAAAAGCAATGCAGGAATGCTCTTAGAAATTAAATATCACATATTGCACTAGACAGACCATTTTCTGAGGTACAATCAATATATCATTTCAAGGAGGAATAAACTGAAAGGAAAGTGAAAGATTAGCAGGAATGTGAATTAGGTACATTATCAGCCAAAAGTCACGATCTGCACATGGAGAAGCATAGGGTATCATACAAGTATATGTTAGAGATCTTACTTCAAGAAAACACAGATCATTATGCATATATTTGAGTTAGGTAAAGCATGATCTTTTCTACATTAGACTGGAAAAGAACTAAAATAATTGGGTCTAGAATATTATGTGTTGAACTTGCCATTAAAGATGTAAAAATCAACACAGAACATTTGTTAACACATTCACTGTTAAAAGCACAGGTCTTGCAAAACACACCCTTAAACAGGCTGAATCCTGAGAAATATGTTACATACACCTGTATCACACTTAGCATGATGCCCAATATTGGAAAAGGTCATCCATAGCTTTCAGAGATTTAATTCCAACGTTTGCCTTAATATGCAGATGACATGCCTAGATATATTCTAAATATGTGGGTTTGAGCTTAAGGTCATACACACAGAAAGTGTCATAATAGAACATTTCAAGAAAACAAACCCTTCCCAAAGTTTTCTCCACACCTTCAGAAACTATAGTGGTGTCACTGTAAAGCTAATAGTTGAGATTAATACAGCTCTCCCGTTCAATTCTCAGGCTGGAGTGCGGGGAGTGCCTTCTCTGTGGAGTCTGCATGTCCTCCTTATGTTTGGGTGGCCGTTCAAAAGACATGCGTAAATGGGCATGCCTTTGTTGAAGGTTGAACATCAAGCTGGCACCTCGATGTTTGTGAAAATCTACTGCCAATCATTAGCAGACTGGAGTTCCGCTGTGGTGACCCCTAACCGGGAAAAGCCGAAAGACAACAACAACATCTATAATTAATGACCAGAATAGATCCTTAATGAAGACTGCAGTATCTTTCGTAACTGTAATACAAATAATGAAGATGTCAGACATTTGGTAAAAGCAAGATAAATAAGTTTGGTATAAAACTCATTAACCTCCCACAAATGTGCATGTTTACCCTGGGATTCCGAAAGAATTTCACCACTTACTTAAATTACGTGCTTCATGTAGGTTTGTTTATGCAATAATGGAACTTTGGATTCAGAGACAGCTATGGCTGCAGTGAGGAGCTCATTACCATGTCTCTGAATTGCATGTTTTTGCCACTAGTGCTGTCAGACTAGTGACAATGTTAAGCATTTTCACTAAAGGGTCATGCATCTAATTTGACATAGATGCTCACCTACACATTCATACACACAGACGCGCACACACACACACACACACACACACACACACACACACACACACACACACACACACACACACACACACACACACATTTCAGTACCCCCACCTCATGTTTTCACTGCTGTTCATCTTACCTGCACCCCTATCACATCTGTTGGAATCAGTGGGTGGCTACCACCTTTTGACAATGTTATTTTTTTTTCCACCTGTGGAAACTTATGCACCCAAATAATGCAGCATAAATTGGGAGCTGCTGCCATTTCCAGGGGAAAGGACATGGCTAATTACCATTAGCCACTCCCTGGATTGCCACATTAACTTGCAGCTTGGTCAGCAGGGCCACCCTCCTTATGTGCCAATACACTCTTAGGGGAGAAACATCTGCAGAAGAACAGGCTAAGAATTGGAAATGATCACTGCAAAGGGGACAACTGCTGGTGTTAAGGCTTCCTCCTTACAGTAGCCCTTTCTGAATCCCAAGGTAAGTCATGAAATGAGACAAACTACATTTGGTTCTTTTAAATGCAGTGTATGCATTTACACACCTCCTAAGAGTAATCTATGATTCAGTTGAGAAGCGCGATCCCCACTTGACTACCCTTGTTAGCAATGAGCATTTTTTAGTCAGGTAAACATGACATTTGTTTAACAAATGCCAGCAACACTAGTAGAGAATATAATTTATTATATAAAACACAAATCCAAAGTCACTTCATGGGTTTGTTTTTTATATAATAAATTATATTTTCTACCGGTTTTGCAGGCCTTTGTTGCTGTATCCTTGGATTATATTCTCTTTGTTGTGTTGCTGCATAACATGTTTTGCACTTTATTCAGGGTCGCAGAGAGTCTAGGAGCTCATCCTGGGAAGAAGATGTAATTATAGATACTACTATAACACTTTCCTGGGGGGAAATCAGATATTTGCAAAATATGAATTTTTTTTAGTACTGGAAAAAAGTCACAAGACACTGAAGGAATTGGTATTTTGACCAAGAGCATTTGTTTACTATAACTTGTATTTCTGTTATATTTATTTATAGAACTGTCATTGCTTACATTATTGGTTGTCATGTATATAGAATCCATTACAATTCTGATATATAGTCATGTTTTTGAGAACTGATAGTCAACTCAAGGCACAGTTTACTATAGTTATAGTATAGTTGGTGGTATTTCACTTTGGTCAAAGTTGTGCAAAAACAGAGCTGGTATATAAAAAAGGGGTGGAGTGGTAACCTCTACTCATCAGAAGGTGATGAAGCCCCCATTTATGCATTTGTTGTCATTAGTCACTGTTTGAAAGTGTTGCTGTGTGTGTAATTACTCTTGAGTATTTGATGGTTTGTGTACTTTTAAAATTAAATGATTTATTAACAACTGTTAATATTAGTAGAAAAGTGTAAAAAGATATCATTCAGTAAAAACTGTAAGAAATATTCAGACAAGCTAGAGTCTTTACCTCTTATACTGGGGGCTCATGTGATATATGCAAACTAACCCTAAAGGACATAGCGTGTGTATATGTATACACACACACACAGACACACACACACACACTGCACTTAAAACATAATAATGGAATACTGGCAATGATTAGAAAGTAGGTTAATGATCTTAAGTATGAGATATGGAATTTCATATATGAAAATTAAATTTCATTTTTAATAATCTTAAATCAGTGTCTCTGAAAAAAAAATCTGAGCTTGTGCACTAATATCCTTTATTTCAAGGTATTTGTTTAATAAATTCCTTGCAGAGTTACATTATTTGTTATATCACATGAAGGAAACCAAAGAGAAAGAAAATTTAATTGAAAATTTTACACTTTGCGCCACATCTCAAAATCTAACATAATTTCTCATCTAATTGAATATTAAGTCTAAATTTAAAAAGGACAATAAGAGATATGATGGAGCAGTTGAAATTATTCCAAAACAGGAACAACACAGACAAGATAGTTCGTTTTACTCATTCAAAAATTGTAGATATTTGGAAGCAGTTTCTGTAATTCCTTATTTCACACATGCCACACCCCAGTAACAATGATACAGTAACAATGATATCAACTACTAATATATCCTGTAAGATGTATTATTATGCAGTACATTGGGGATTGGGAGATGTCCCCTTTCCCCACTGTATTACAATCTTAGAGTTGATGTGTACGTGTGTTTTAAATACAGTCATACACACATGCATATGGTTTACTATCAAAATTTCGAAAATGTTTCTGTGAGTCATTACTTATTCAAAAAACATTATCAAAATTAATAGCGACCAATCAAAATAATGAAACAAAACAAATTGTCAACAATTTGATTTTTTAAACTTACCTTAAAATCCGGTTATGTTCAACACACGTTTTGTAGGAGGGCAAGCTCCCCTGCACCCTCCATGTGGGGGCTATGCAGCCCATACCCCCTGCTTTTTATATATTACAACTTCAAGATCGCAGTAGAGTGAGGAAAAGGGAAAAGTTCCTGATCCTCACCATAGTATGATCTCCAATTAATTTGTTGATGTCACAACAGCAAATGCACACTAGCATTTACTGTTTCAAGTTTGACATTTTCAAATCGCCATTATGAAGTTTTGATAAATTGACTTTCAACAATCAAAGTTCACGTAACGACATTCAAAATTTTGATAGTAAGCCCATATATATATATATATATATATATATATATATATATATATATATATGGGTCCACTATGTAATCTCAAAATACTGAAATCCCGAAATTCAGTATTTCGAAATTACATAGCCGAAAACCCAAGCACAACTCACAATTCTGAAAACACACAACCGCGAAATTCAAAATGCCAAAACTACACTACACATACAATACACACATAAACAAACAAAAAATTCCCCACCACAATCAAATAAATGCATCTACACTATAAATAAGAAGGGGGGGCAAACCCCCCACACCCCCCACTTATATATTCTAACTCAGAGATCATACAAACAGAAACACAAATGAAACTCACACACACATATCTTATAGTCTCTCACACATGCATCACAATAACAAAACACACAAACAGTAAAGCCCCTAACCAACACATTTACACACACAAACTTACCTAAATTCAACCGATACATCCACGCACCACACCAGCAGAAGCAGAAATTCAACATCTCCATGCTTCAGGATTTTGAATTTTGTGGTTTTGCTGGTTTTGGAACTTTGAGTTTTCGGCTATGTAATTTCGAAATATTGAATTTTGGGATTTTAGTATTTCGAAATTATATAGTGGACCCATATACATATATATATATATATATATGTGTGTGTGTGTGTGTGTGTGTGTGTATGTATACAGTATACATGTGTGTATATACAGCTTTAGATATATCTATATAGATATATATATATATATATATATATATATATATATATATATATATATATATGTAAACATGTGCATACTCTGTTTTCTTTGTTTTTAGATTTTGTTAGTTGAACATTTTTGCTCGATCACTTGCGGCCTGATCATGTGTATTTTTTGATCTAGTGCATGACACTCCTGTATAAAATAATATATGTAAAATGTGTGTGTGTGTGTGTGTGTGTGTCTGTAATGAGAGAATATAACAAACAGAATGATATTTGTAGTATTCACAGAGGCACTACTCTGTTAGAATTTTGTGCTTCTTAGTTTCTCCCTAAACATTCACAATGCATCTTAAAAGCTATTAGTTGCAATTCTGGTAAAGAAGGATGCAGAGAAAAGCTGAAGTTCTACCTTTCATAAGTAGATCACATAACATATGTTCCACATTAAAGTAAACTATGGTATTTAACAATATCTAAGACAAAATAGCTTAAGAAACCTAAGATGCAAAGTTGCACCTGAATCAGTATCCCTTTAGCTCATTTCCCAAAACTGTTGTCCTCTAGTCTGGTACCGTGGGTGATGAGGGTACTGTGACACAAAAGATGGCATCCTTGTCATTTTCTAACAAAATTATGCTCTTCTGTTACCATTTAATCAGACACATCATTTTACAGACCTGTTACAAACTTTACTCAGTAGTCTTTGGGACTGCGGATGAACAGTAATTAAAGCACTTAGAACACAGATAGTCATGCACATGCCATTATAACATCATTCCAATCTGCAAACACAACGTCTGCCTACAAGCTTAATAGAATTACATATTCTGACCTCTTGCACAATCTTTGTCACGTGGAGTTTACTTCTGTACTTAGTGCTATAGTTTCTTAAAAGAACAATTAGCTGGATTTAGGAAATCCTGCAGTAAGCTGCAAAAAAGGATTTGAGAGTCAGTCTAGGATGAAATGGCCAGTCCTGAATCATAGAACTCAAAGCTAAAAGTTTCCTGCTCTACACAAGTTATTTTCTCTCAGTGACCTAAGTAGACATTCACAACAAATATGTAAAAATAAATGTGCAGTACAGTACTACAGTAATGTCTCAATATAAATATGTAACAATATGTCTATAGTACAGTGCTACAGTAAGGTCTCAGTACAAATATGTAACAATAAATCTGCAGTACAGTCCTACAGTAATGTCTCAGTTCAAATATGTAACAATAAATCTGCAGTACAGTGTTACAGTAATGTCTCAGTTCAAATATGTAACAATAAATCTGCAGTACAGTCCTACAGTAATGTCTCAGTTCAAATATGTAACAATAAATCTGCAGTACAGTGTTACAGTAATGTCTCAGTTCAAATATGTAACAATAAATCTGTAGTACAGTGCTACAGTAATGTCTCAGTACAAATATGTAACAATAAATCTGCAGTACAGTGCTACAGTAATGTCTCAGTTCAAATATGTAACAATAAATCTGTAGTACAGTGCTACAGTAATGTCAAAGTGCAAATATGTAACAATAAATCGACAGTACAGTGCTGCAATATTTTTTATTTTACATTTGTTGACCGGGCTAGTTAACTGGATGTATGTCCATTTTCAGTAAAGGCCCGGGGAGAAAAGTGTCGTATTCTTTTACCAAAGAAAGAAGACGCGGGACAACTGTGTGCAGTTGGTACCAACTCCAAACTTTATTGACCGGCCAACATACCTACAGTACACAACAACTTCCTGTCTCACGCCCTTGCGTCATGCACTTTCCCCCGCCCCCAAAGAGCACTAGCTAAGGCAAGACAACACAGTCCATTGAATACACCACATCTCCCTTTCCAAAAAGGCCCCCTTTCACTTAACGCAAACCCAGGTCTATTCAATTTCTCCCACTTCACTACGAACTTGGTACATTGACACCAAATGCTCACTTAGCCACATTCAGATTACTATAAACCCCAAACGACATTGTTATTTATACACTGATCTTCACAGATCCAAACGGTCCGGCTTGTTAATAACTCTTCCTGATCTGGTCCTCACAACATCACTGTGTGCCCGGGCTTCCGGGGGAGGACCATTGCAAAATGGAAAGGCCTCATTGGTCTTACTTAGCACACTTTCCGGACACTCAGGGTTTGATTCACAGTCAGGCTCAGATAGGGGGATCAGATGCACACGGTTTCGCCGCACAGTCCCTTGGGGCACATCCACCTTGAAGGACCTCGGCGAGTAATGTTTTTGCTCTACAGTACCTGGGGTCTTCATATCTGTCACCCACACCTGGTCACCAGGCAACACATCCCCCAGCGGCCTCGCCCGATGGCGTCTATTGTAGTTTTCGCCATTATACACCCTCTTCTCCCCCTCTTTCCCCATGAGCCTCCTCCAGTCCGGCTGCACAGGGTCCAACTGTGAAGGATGAATCGGAAGAGAGGTCCGCAACCGTCGTCCCATAAGAAGTTCCGCGGGGCTATAACCATTCTGCAGTGGCGTTGTCCTGTACGCCAAAAGAGCCATGTGCGGGTCAGCACTTTTTTTTAACAGGTTCTTCACCGTCTGCACCGCACGTTCTGCCTCCCCGTTACTCTGCGGGAACCTGGGGCTGCTAGTGACATGCTCGAAGCCATAAGCGGTTGCAAAGGCCGCAAAAGACTGTCCTGAAAACTGAGGTCCATTATCAGACACCAGTACCTCTGGGATACCATGGCGAGCGAAGAAAGATTTTAGGTGGGTGATGACCTCGTTGGATGTGCTATGTTTCAACAATGCGATCTCCAGAAACCTGGATAAGTAGTCCACAGCAAGGAGGTAAGTGTGACCTTTTAATTCAAATAAATCCGCGCCCACTCTTTGCCATGGTCGGTCCGGACATTCTGTTGGGATGAGGGGCTCAGGAGGATTCCTTCTCTCTGAGATGCACGTCCTGCATCTTAAAACCATGTCATTTATCTGCTGGCTAAGTCCCGGCCACCAGACGGTCTGACAGGCTCTAGCTTTGCACTTCACGATGCCTTGATGTCCCTCATGTAATTTCAACAACACCTCATTACGCATGGCAGAGGGGATAACAAGGCGCAAATCTTTTAAAAGCAACCCATCTTTCACTGTTAGTGTGGACCGATCTGGCCAGTAGCTCTTCAGTAAGGGTTCCTGGTTCGCATACAGCGGCCACCCCTGGCTGCACAAGTCCATGACCCGCACACACACTGTCCGCTTTCAGCTGCTCCCGTAGTGTTTGGAGGAAAGATGGCTTCACCTGCATGTTTTCCACAATACTGTTCACGTAAATATCCGTGTCCTCCATTAACTCCGTTTCCTCCGGGGTTAGCTTGGTTTTAAGTGGAGAACGTGACAGGGCATCTGCCACCCACAGTGATTTCCCTGGAGCGTACTGCACCGTGTATGAGAACTGCATCAATCTCATCCTGAAGCGTTGGATTCTGGGCGGTAGAAGATCCAGCGCTTGACCTCCCAGCAATGAAACCAGGGGTTTATGATCAGTCTCTAGACAGAACGATTTGCCTAATAGGTAATCTCGAAAGCGTTCACATGCCCAGGTAGACGCTAGGGCCTCTTTCTCAACCTGTGCGTATCGTTGCTCTGTGGGTGAGAGTGACCTTGATGCATATGCCACGGGTCTCCAGCCATCCTCCCATTGTTGCTGCAACACACTCCCTAACCCAAAGGAAGAAGCATCCACGGAAACCTTCGTATCCCTCTCCGGGTCATACACAGCCAAAACTGGAGGTGAGGTGATTGCCTCTTTTAAGTCCTTGAATGCCTTTTCCTGGTCCCCACCCCAGTACCAGCTGTTCCTTTTTGATAATAAGTCTCTCAAAGCTCTGTCCCTCTCGGCCAAATGAGGGATGAACTTCCCCACCTGATTCACCATGCCCAGGAAACTCCTAAGTTCTCCTACTGTAGCAGGTGCCGCCATCTCCGTGATGGACGCGGTCCTCCTTGGGTCCGGGCTTATACCAGCATTCGTAATGACATGGCCCAAGAAAGTCACTGTGCCCCTCGACAGGTCACATTTCTCTACATTCAACTTAATACCTGCTTCTTCCAGTCTCTTTAATACTGCGTGAAGCCGGGCATCGTGCTCCTCCTGGCAACGCCCCCAGACCAACACATCGTCCATGTGACAAATCACACCCTCTAAGCCTTCAATGACCTCTGCCATCATGCGTTGAAAGTGTTCGGGTGCAGAATTAATGCCAAAGGGAAGGCGATTGAAACGGAAACGCCCAAAAGGGGTTATGAATGTGGTAAGCGCGGCCGACTCCTCTGACAAAGGAATTTGCCAAAATCCCATATTTGCATCCAGTTTGCTAAACACCTTCGCCCCAGCGAGCATCCCAAGACTCTGCTCAACCGAGGGCAGCACAAACCTTTCCCTGCATACGTATTCATTTAGCTTAGTGTAGTCTACACATAGTCTCAGTCTGTTACTGTCTTTCTTTGGGACTACCACCATGCCTGCACACCAATCAGTAGGTTCTTCCATTCTGGTAACGACACCCAGCGCCTCCATCCTCATTAACTCCTCTTTCACCTTCGCCATCAATGGCAGTGGTATCCTCCTGGGAGTCTTCAGAGAGTATGGCACCGCCTTTGGCTGAAGCTTTATGTGGTACTTTCGCTGCACTACCGCCAACCCAGAGCATAAGTCCGGGTATGAGGTCTTCAAAGACTCCATGGTGATAGCATCAACACGTTTCAGGAGGCCCAGCCCCAAAATAGCAGGAAGGCCTAAAAGCGGCATGCGTAGTCCTTTTACAACGTACACTTTCTCACATGTCTGTCTTTGTCCATAGCTAAGCTGAAGCTCCAAGGATCCTGTAACCTCCAGTGGCATCCCTCCCGGACCCAACAAGGGTTTCTCCGGCTGCTGGAGTACAGGAGCATTCTTTCCACTGAACACGTTGTGCAGGTCTGACTTTGAGATAACAGTAACATCCGCCCCCGTGTCAAGCTTGAAAGTCATAGGTGTGCCCTGTATTTTCACCTCCACTATCCAGGAATGGTTCCCGGAGGAGACAGAACCAAGGAAGAACCCCTGTTCTTCACGCTCACCCGGCTCCTCGTCTTCCTCAATACTCTGCACCACCTTGAACTGGCGGCAGACCCGCTGGTAGTGGCCCTTCTTCCCACACGAGCGACATCTTGCAGCAATCGCCGGGCATAGGAGTCTATGGTGAAATGGCCCCCCACCTGTAACACTGCGAGTTTGGGGCGTCTTTACTCTTTTGCATCTGGCGCTGAAAAATCGGTGCCAAAGGCTTACCCCAACTTTTCGAGGCCTCTGGCCTGCGCCGGGTGTCCAGTGGTGTCTGCACAGCATTCACGTTATACTGCAGGGCGGTACTGTCACACCGCAAGGCCGTTTGCTGCTTCTTGACCTCCTCCGACTGTCTGGCCATATTTACAGCTCTCTCTAAGTCCAACTCTTTCTCCATCTGCATCCGCTCGGACAATCTGGTGTCTGCTAAGCCCACAACAATTCTATCCCTTATAAGCTCGTGCAGCGTCCCATAACTGCAATGTTCGGCTAAAGCATGCAGGGCAGTAACAAAACCATCAACAGTCTCGTTCAGTTCTTGTTTCCGCATGTTAAATCGTGCACGTTCATAAACAATGTTCTTTTTGACAATAAAAAATCTTTCGAAACCCTCCTTCACTTTGGCATACTCCTGATGCTCTGCCTCGGTTAGCTTGAGGCCTCTCAAGACATCGTCGGCCTCATCGCCCATACAGTATATCAGGGTGTTCACCTGGTTCCCCTCTGGGTTGGAAGATAGGTTACTGGCCTGCCGGAACCGTTCAAACCGGCGAATCCATCGTGTCCATTCGTGGGGTTTGGAGAAGTCAAAGGGCTCTGGCGGCTGAATACTGAATGTAGCATTGGGAGCACTGGCTGCCATGTTGATTCTAGCACGTGGCTGCCGACTATTCTCGTCGTCCGACATGTCCGCACTCCACGTCACTTGGCCACTCGTATGGTCTTCAGCAAAAAGTCAGCACGCCCAGGCACAGCCACACAGCACTTCTGACACCATGTCGTATTCTTTTACCAAAGAAAGAAGACGCGGGACAACTGTGTGCAGTTGGTACCAACTCCAAACTTTATTGACCGGCCAACATACCTACAGTACACAACAACTTCCTGTCTCACGCCCTTGCGTCATGCACTTTCCCCCGCCCCCAAAGAGCACTAGCTAAGGCAAGACAACACAGTCCATTGAATACACCACAAAAAGCTCCAACACATATACACAATATACTAATAAATGTTGCTACAGTACAAGCTTGATGCAGCTGTTATTAAAAAAGTCCAATAATATTGCAACAGTACAAGCTTGATGCAGCTGTTATTAAGAAAAGTACAAAACTAATGGTGAGCATAATACAAATAGTAAAGGTAATACACATAAATTTGTTTACTATATACATATATACACAGAATTAAATTGCAATATCATGGTTTATATGGCTCATTAAGGAGAAGTCCGTAGTTAGTACAGTATAGTATTAGGTGAAAAGTATACATAGGTATATATATAATAATTATTAATATATAATAATGTCTTGGTGCACCATGATTGGGTTCTAGGTATACTATTAAGATTTTATAATCACAATGTATGGGACACACCATTCTGTAGCTTCTTTTTCAGCAGGATTAATGAGGTTTGTATGACATCTATTCTTGGACTTAGCCATATGCCAACAACCAGCACCCCCTCCCTGATGCTGCTTCATTGTCATGCTAATGGGGACAGCAGCATGCTAAAAGAAAGAAGGCTATATTACTCCATGATATGATTTAATGAGGTACACCAAACTCAAGCTTTCATCTGCAGGCTTTCTGCTCCAGTGATTGCGTTAGGATTAGCATTGGAAAGATAATGCCACATCCCACTGAGTATTGGTGCTCACCTGAAGAATCCAGCCCATTGTTCCCTTAACAATGTTAAGAAAATGTCAGTGATGTGTTACTCATATGCGCACCTCATGTGGATTGTTCTAGAAGGTGCAATGCACTTGAGAGAACCCCTATATGAACATGTGACTTTATCTTTTAAAAATACATAAAATGATATGCCTCAAGATGGTCTAGATGCTTTCTTCAATAAACAAAGTGTAGTAAATTATAGAAAGACACATTCCAGAAATAATATACAAACAAGATGAATGGAAAGAAGGAATGGATGAGGGAGAAATATCATACGTCTCAACCTCTAAGCACAAGAAATCTGGACAAAGTCTAAAATAATGAGGACACAAAGACCCAAAAATAGGCACAGCATTGCTAGAATAACAAGATTTATGTTAGCATGCATTTTCTGGAGTTAAAGTCTGAAACTGAACTGTATGTCATTATTTAGAAATTTCAATCCTCAATGATTTTCCAGAAAAAAAAAAACATATTTTATTAGTAAAAAAACAAAAATATGAGGTAAACATCTGGACATGGACATTCTGCTAAAATCTGAACAGTTGAGAGGTATCAGAAAGATGAATGCATGGTAGAAAAAAAAACAACAAAGGAGGCATTGCATAGGTATGCAGAAAGCCTAATAGTCAAAAAATTAAAAAAAACTATTTTTGATGAACCGGTGGAAACAGGTTGATACACTGGATAGCATAAAGTGGGTGACAAAACAATGCCTTATCACCTCTTTTATAAATGTCTGTAAAATTAATAAAACAGCTACTGAACTTAAGTGAAGAAAATCAGACTTATGGCCTGTGCCACAAACAACACCAATATCAAGACAAGATGTGAAGACTTTTACAGATCAGTGAAGCTTTAGTTAAAGCTAAACTAATAATGTTCCACAAAGGCAATCATCTTGAAAGGAAGCCTGTCAGCATGTATGTGACTGAAATAATAAAGCTACGTAACAACAGGAATTTAAAAAAAAAAACGGGCTGAAGAATGATCATTTGCATTATATTTTCTGTCAAAGGTAGAAATGAGTTTCACTAAAGAATTAGAATTTGCAGTTAAAAATAAAATCAGAGAACATAGCAGAATGTAATTTTCACATACTGGAACATATTATGTGCCTTGAAATGCAACTAACATCAAAAATACCTCCCAACCCAGCATGAAAAAATGTATATACAAGAACACACTTTCTATGACTGCTGAATAGTGGGCCATTTTAAAAATAGATACCACATATAAAAAATAACAAAAGGAGTCTACAAAGAATAGATGAACAATAAGGGATTTTACACTGATAATATGAAAACGTATTAGTCAGAAAGTATGTACCTACTGCTGCTCTGTAAGTAAATAATGTTTGCCATGTCTATTCTTAAACACACACACACACACACACACACACACACACACACACACACACACACACACACACACACACACACACACACACACACACACACATACATAGGTTCATACGTTCATACTAGGCTATCTGCCCAAGGGCATTTATAAGCCTAGCCAGAGTGTGTTTGCATTTCGCCACCCATTTTAAATTAATTTTGCTATGCCCTTTTTCAAGGTTAGTATACTGTGCCTCTGTCTAACTGTGACAAAGAAGTGATACCCAGGGTAAACCTACGATCTCCCATCCACTCATCAAGATTCCTCTTGAAGAGAGTCAATGAGGGACTTTGCCTAACCTGGACTGGGATTTTATTCCAGAGTGAAGGGAGCCTCTGGGTTATGAATCTGTCCCTCCAGCATGTCCTACTTATTTCAGTGCGGAGGTTCAAGTCTCTCGAGTGCATAGCTTGATGGGATTTGGATTTTCTGAGGTGTAGCATGTCCATTAATTCCAGGTTGGGCATGGCTTTATACGTCAGGCACAGATCGCCTCTGAGCAGGCGGTATACCACTGAGTAGAGCTGGAGTTTCTTTAACCGGGCAGCATATGGCATCTGTTTGAGCCCTTTGATCCTCTTGGTGAGGTACTTTTGGGGTCTTTCCAGTTGCTGCAGGTGTCTGGTAAGGTACATCCCAAAAGGGGCATTGTACTCAATTATGGGCCTGATGAGGAATGAGTAAAGAGGCACGATGACCTCCCCTGATCTAGATGTGAATCCGTTCATGATTAGGTGGGCTATATAAAATGTTCTTCTAACCACTTTGGCCACGTGGTTGTCAAATGAGAGATTGATATCAACTTGGGTCCCCAGGTCCCTAATTACTTCTTCTGTACTTAATGGATTACCACCTATGTGGTAATTTGTGGACACTTTGTTTTTGCCAAAGGGGATGACTATACACTTTTTGGCGTTTAGCTTGAGGCCATGGCTCTGGCACCAGTTGTCTGTTTCTATGAGGCCCTTTTGGAGGATGCTTGTGTTGGCTGGAGAGTCGATTATGGAGCCCAGTTTGCAGTCATCTGCGAACTTGGTCAGCCACAGTCCTTCCATGTTGGCCTGTACCTCCGAGAAATATATACCGAACAAGAGAGGTCCCAGGACTGAGCCTTGTGGGATGCCACTTGTAACTGGTTTGGAGTCTGACATGGCTCCAGCAATTCTAACCATGTGGGTTCTGTCCTTGAGCCAGTTTGTAACACATCTAGTGACATAGGGGTTTATATTTAAGCTGGTGAGCTTATCTATAATGCCCGAGTGGGGTATTGTATCGAAGGCTTTTGCGAGGTCCAGGTAGGCTGTGTGGACCACCTTCCCCTCGTCAATGGACTTGGTAACTGTTTCAAAGAAATTGACCAGGTTTAAGAGGCAGGATCTGCCCTTAACAAAGCTGAACTGGGGAGGATCCAGTGTCTGTAAGTCCCCAATATCTTTATTTATGAGGTCCATGATGATTCTTTCCATAGCTTTGCAGATCAAGCTAGTCAGGCTTATGGGGCGATAGTTTCCAGGATCCGTTGAGGCACCACCTTTGTGGAGAGGGACCACTGTTGCTGGACGCCACTCTTTGGGTACATATCCTGTAGTAAGGCTGAGATTGAACAGTAGTTTTATGTTTGGGTTTAGCTCTTCTTGGAGTTCATATAGGACGCAGCCCAGGACATCGTCTGGTCCCATTGATGCTGTGTTTTTTGCTTTGGAGAGGGCGGCTCTTACCTGAGCATCTGAGATGTCAGGGGGGCAGCACTCTGCTGGGATAGATATTTGCCCTTTTGGTGGGAAGGGGGGGGGGAGAAATTTGCGCTCAACCTGTCAGCTAGGATGTTGGCAATGTCTGTGGGTTTGGTGTATTTTTTGTCATTTTGGACTAATTCTGAGCATATCTGGGAATTCCCACCCAGGTTCCTAACATAACTAAAGAAAGCCTTGTGATTATCCTTAGTGTCCTGTGCAATTTTTCTCTCGAAGATGGCCTTATACGATTTTATGAGTGCCCGTAGTTTTTTGCTAATACTGATCAGGGATGCCTTCCCTTTTTGGGATTTTGCTCTATCATGTAGTAGCTTCCTCCTTCTATTGTATAGATTGTTTATGGCTGGGGTCCACCAGACAGGACGTCTGCCTTTGGAGGATTGGGTCTTGGTTTTATTTGGGATTGCATGATCCATGCATTCCTGAAGGTGTTTATAGAATGCGTTTATAAAGGATTCTGCGGTCTGGGCCGTATTTTCCACAGGCCCGTGGGCTTTGAAGGATTCCACCTCGGTTTGAGGAGTGTGAAATTTGCTTTAGAGACGTTTTTCACTGTGGTTTTTTGGGCAGGGGGTGGGGTCGGGATGTGAATATCCAGTGAGATTAGTTTATGGTCTGATCTTACCAGTGAGGGATACACTCCTGGTCTGGAGCATAGAATCCCCATGTTGGTGATGATCAGGTCCAGTATGTTTTCCCCTCTTGTGGGAGTGGTAACAAGTTGTTCCATAGCATTTGAGTTTATAAATTCTAGGAACCTTTGGGCTAGGGTGTTGGAGCTAGAGTAATGCTCCCAGTCTATGTTTGGGTAGTTGAAGTCGCCCAATATAATGGTGCTTGGAGAGACCTTCATATTTTCCAGTGTTCTCAGGAAGGCTGAGTGGAGTTCCTGGGTTTGGGAGGGTGGTCTGTAGCAGGCAATAAACTGGAAGGCAGTTTTACCCACTGTTAGTTGCACATGGATAGTCTCTGATGCTTCGTGCTGTGCCACCAACCTGGAGGTGTGGGTATCTTTGACGAATATTGATACTCCCCCTCCTTTTGTGGTTTGGTCCAAGTTTTGGGGCCGAAAAGCAAGGTATGAGGTATAACCTGGTAGTGATGGGGTGCTCTCGGGAGCCTTGAACCAGGTTTCAGTCACTGCACAGATATCAATGTTCTCCATGCTAAGGAGAGTTTCGAGTGCATGCATCTTGAGGTTTAGACTTCTGGCATTGAGTAGCATTACTCTTAGTTTCTTATCCCTTGTGATACCTATGAAGGTGGGTTTGTCTTTTGAGCCTTGCCTAAAAAAGGCACTATGGGGGTAGCAAGAGCCTTTGCCAATATCTGAAAGCCCAGGGGTGACAGGTGCAAGCCGTCCCTAGCTAAGCATCGTGGCTTGTCGAGCATGTCATCCCAGGCTGACAGACATTGGATCACCTTTGAATGACACCAATACTTAAGCCATTTGTTGAAATTGATCATCTTGTCTTCATATTGTGGCATCATTCTTGGTGAGGGTAAGATGCTACTCAAGGTCAGGGTCATACCGGCCTGGGCTACATGCTCAGAGAGCTCCTCTATGTCTTTTTTCATGTAGTCCAAGGAGGTACATCTGAGGTCATTCACACCAGCATGGACAATGACTGAGTCATATTTGTACTTGCCTTGGAGTGACCTGAGTGCTTGTGTTATGTGGCGGATCCTAGCGCCTGACAGGCAGCTCACCGTGACCTTCTCCTTGTTCAGCCTGGTGAGCGGGACGTCAGTGTGCCTGATGATAGAGTCACCTATTACAAGTGT